>NW_026623256.1:2565974-2642595 GCF_030028575.1 Malurus melanocephalus | reverse complement strand
CTGGCTTCAATGGAGATTTTGCAGTTGGCTTCCAAAGACTTGTAAAATGATGCTCTACCCCCATATTTCCAGTGAAGGAGTAAGGACTACTGAAAAAAAACTAACCAGGCTGGAAAAATCAAAAAATAAAGCTTTAAAAACTGGCAAAAAAAAAAAAAAAAAAAAAAAAAAAAAAAAGCCTTCAGGTACAGCCTGAATTTGCCACCAGACAGATCGAAGCAAGAGCTCTCACATCTACATCACGCGGGCGCCAGCTGTGCTTCCTCGTGCCAACGGGAGAGACATTCAAACACACTAACGGAGATTTATCTTAATACTGATCAGTTCTCAGCCTTTCACCCAGACCACGGCAGAAGCAAATCCCTCCCTCTGACCGCAGCACTACATAAAGCTGGGTGCCTGCCACTCGGGAAYGCCACCATCCTGGGAGTCCCACTGGAGCAGCGCCACCCCCTCGCTGTGCCCGTGTCCCGCAGGAGGGCACCGGCCGCGGTGGCAGGGCTCTCTCTGCTGGTGCCCACAGAACTTGCTGCCTGTAAGCAAACAGGAACATCCAGACAGGATTCTCCGTCCTCGAGGAGGAATGTCCAGCTGGTCGTGGAATCAGGCAGAGACTGGAAAAAASTCGGAAGGATCGCGAGGAATAAATAAATAAGTTTTCCCTGCAATAGGGAATTTCGTAATAAAACCTGTTTTGTGCAAATTTAAATGCAACAGAACCCTGTTGTAGTAACGGATTTCGCCACAGGAGAGGGGCATGGACGGAGAGAAGAGGGGCCATGCCTAAACACCCAAGTTGATCCAGCGAGGGCCTTCAGTGCGTGTCCACAGGGAGGAGGATGCCGGTATCTAGAACACCAAGGACAGACGATGGGAGGAGATGGGCACCACCAGCTTTCCACCCTTACAGCACCTGCACCAGGTGGTGTGTCCTGTCCAGCCACGCAAGGACAAGATGAAGATGGTAAATATGTCAATCACATAATGTTTAGCTCTATCTTTATGTCTTGATTATTGCTCTAATAAAAGCAAACTTTCACAGATACACTCGGAGAAAGCAGATCATTTCCAACATCCTGAAAAACTGCTGAGAAGCAAGGAGGATGTGGATACCAGTGGGAGGTGGAATGAGAATTAAGCCTCAAGCCACCCTGTTCTGGGAAAGTGCAGAGATAATTCTGCAAAAACAGGGGCAGACATTGCCAGTCTGCAGAGCCAGAAATCCAGTAGAGAGCCTGCGGCTTCTGGCAGACAGTCAGCAAGYTGGAGAGGCCACAAAATAGGCCTTGTTTCCTAGGGCAGAAAGTCCATCCACCAACACACAAGCGGACAACGCTACTCCACCACTACACCTGCACCTGCCTCAAACCAGAAATCTCCTCCTGCAGTCCCTAAAGGGATGGGCTTTACTCATATGCACTGTTATTGGCTTTTTCCCATTCAGCAATCCTTTCCTCCACCCAGCTTTTTGGGGGAACCAATTTAATCAGATTTAGTCAAGACAGAGGTTTCAGAGATGCTAAGTTCCCATAAGTTTTGTGGAAGTGGGTAGTCAGGCAGKAGTGAGACCCTAGCTGGTCCTCACCTGGGGAAAGAGGCAAACTCTGCAGCCCCATTTTTGGCTGGCAGAAGCCAGCCAGTCACCCTGCTGCTCCAAACAGCAGGGTAGGAGCAGAAGGTGGCACAGGGATGTTKCTCATGCTCTGGGCACACCATGTACCTGGGAATACTGCTGAGAGAGGGTCACAGGACAGCTGGCTTTGTAGGAAGAGAGGCCAGTTTAGCCTGTTGGTTCATTGCTCCAAGAACAATTTTGCAACTGCACAGCACTCACACAAAGCCACAGGGCTGATGGAGCAGGCCTGGAATTACTGCTATATGCAATGTAAAGAGAGGCAGAGACATGATCCTGCCCTGCTCTAGCTCTGCTAGCTCCTGGCCCCTCACAWCCACCTTAGAGTAGTGACAGAGGAGTCAGACCTGTCTACCTGCCCAGGCACACAGGACATCAGTGTGGAATTAGCAGCAAGGGGGAAGGGTAGGGCACCCTTGTAAATAGGAATTGGATCCTAGAAGGGCAGAGGACTGTTCACAAAGTGGAGGAACTAAGGAGGGAGCAGTGAGGAGCTGCCAGCTAACTGTGCTTGTGCCTGCTCCAGCCCCTCCTCAACACACAAATCATTCCTGTTTGCAGGACACTCGACCCTCCTTGGGAACATCGTGGTTGTGCTTCACAGCTCCTTCGAGTTCACAGCTCACCAAATAACCCTTCTATGTGCCACAACAGGAGAGTCTGAGCAGTGGAGCTGAGGGTTAGGTGTAGGGCAAGCCTAAGARAAGAGCACACAGAGAGCCTGGGACTGAGCCATGGGGAAAGGCGAGCTGCTGGTACGACAACGGAGACACCTACGAGTTATCCCTGCAGACAAAGCAGTGGAGAAAACTGCTCCAGTGCTGACAGACACTTGTCAGTAGAAGTGCACAGAGATACTTCTCCAAGAAAAGCTTTGTCTCAAAGCCACAAAGTTAAACATTCTCCTTTAGCATTTAAATACATTAACTTTCTGAGGGTATTTACAAGTCCAGTTCAGAGCAGCAGAACAGCTGGACACTGGAGGAAGGGGAAGTGGCACAAGGCATTTGTTGTGCTTTTCCAAAGAGCAGGGCAACCTCTGACCACAAGGAACTGGGAAGACAGATCCGAGCTGGGTCAGTGGAGACCGAGGTGAGCCAGGCAGCGGYTCTCACATACCGAATTTGTCCTGAGGGAAAGGGTGAGGGGGTGCTGTCCATTTACAGTGGGCCCCTGGGCAAGCACCCATGCTGGTGAGCACATTCCAGCCAAACAGGTGCCATGCACGAGCTGCCAGAGACCAGAGCACTGGGGGAGCAAGAGACTTCCACCATCAGACACTCTCTACATCCAACGTTGCTGCAAGGAGTTTCTCAGGAGTGCTTGCTAGCTGAGGACAGAGGTTAGCCCAGTGCTCAAACCAGGCAAAGCTTCCTGATTGCCAAGGAAGTGAGTGGCTGCAGCAGGAAGTGTCCCAGCACTGGCAAGGGCATCCGTGCAAGGTTGAGGGACTCCACAGACACAGTGCTCAGTGTTGTCACCTGGCTCTTTAACAACGTGATTTGGAAACTTGGCACATTCACATAACATCTGTAGGAAGGACCTGTGTGGCCCCTCAGCAGTCTGCCAGGGAAAAAAAACAAAGTTCGTCCTTTTTGTTTGTTTGTTTCATTTTGCTTTTAAAAAGAAAAAAACCTGTAAAAAAATATTCTCTGAGATGCAAGGACGCTTGTACTTTGTACTGCCTTGGCCATCCCCTTGCTCATGTCACCCGCAGGTTCCTCGGAGAGTCTGGTTCCAATGGCAGCAGGACACCCTGTTTATCAGCTAGGATGAGCACTGTCCCCTTCAGCCAGGGGAGAGCAGTCTGTCTGTGCCTGTCACAAATCTGTGACTTTATTCTCCACAGCTGCTGCAATCTGTTGCAGTCTATATCCAAGCTGCATCTTCTGTGCTGTCGGGTCTTCTTCCAAGGCAGTGATGATCTGMAACAAGACAGAGCTCACTGGCAGCCTTTCTCCAGCACATGACACCCAACCAGCTCAACTCCAGATACCATGGAGAACCTCAACCTGGAATTCAGCATGGTCTAGTCTAGGGTAGGTATGTAGCAATTAATCTCAAATTAGCCATAAATTAAGTATTCTAGATTCATTGTAGTAACTTACAGACATCATATGGCAAAAAGAATGCTCAACTTCTCACTAGAAGATTTAATCTTTAATAAATTATTCTGAACTAACCAAATGAATCTGAACTAACCGAATTTCTTTTTTAAGTTGAGTATATTGGGGTAAAGAAGAAGTGTACATGAAATCCCAACAGCCTCCAAGTTAGAAGTAAGCCCTTTTTGCTGATTTCCTCCTTCACTCTTTGATAAGAACRAAGCAAACTCATTACACGAGTTATGCATGCCAATGAAACAATACACAGTATTAGAATAGTCTGTCTGCTCTTAATTGTTAATTTTTGTTGGTGTTTTTTGTTTGGGTGATAGGAGAAATGCATATTCATACCTGCTGGAAACACACACTCACCTGGTCATAGTACTTATTGATGTATTTGTACAGTTCATGTAGAGCCACCAGGGAATTGAGGTCACCTGAGTAATTCTGTTTATAAGAGAGGAAATTAGACAAAACCGTGAGACACATAACAGTTGTTCTGTCAGATTCCGTGTCCTCTCAGCTCATTAGGAAATGTGTTACACAAAGCAACAGGAAGGAGAACTCACTAGCAGTTCCTAGCAAAGGAAAAATCACATGTACTCTTTGCCCAGAATCCTTCACTACTCTCATCTCCTCAGGGCTGGCTGAGCAGACCCTCACCCTCCCTGCAGGAGCAGATCCAGACTGAGCCACTGGGCACAGTCCGTGTCTAAGCAGAACTGCACACTCAGTTGGAATATCTCATCTGTGCATTAATAACTCTCTCCTGGACACACAGGTGAGGGGCCAGGTGACTTCTGAAATACTTTTATTTACCCGTGATAGCTCAGCCAGGGCAGAGTTCATCTCCTGGTCACTGGCAGAGATGGTCTGACGAATGTCCGCGTAGTACCTGCACAGGGATACACAGGCAATTAGTGTATGGTCCCTCCTCCTCCTCACTGCTGAAACTACAACTCCTCACATCCATCACTCACCTTTCCACCATCTGCTTGTAGCGAGGAATGTCCCGGGCATAGAGCAGCTTATTGATTGGAGAGTCCTTGAACATCCAAAACCAGAATTGGTTATGAAAAGCTCTTTCATCGTGCTGTGAACTAACCTCAGCAGGTAACACCATCACTGCTATTTTCTGTCATTTATTCAGGATCAGGAAAGTTTTGTCCTCTGCATGGAGAGGCACTTCAAATAGCAGGCTCTTGTCTAGTAATGCCAYCTGAAGTATCCTGAGATGTGTCGATGAAGGGACCCCTGGGATCCCTAGTCTAACCTTCCCTTGGAGCTGGGTGATCACCAGTATGAGATCATACCCACTACAACTTTGCACAGCCAGTTCCTGATATGCTCCCCAGATCCACCCATCCCACTTCTGGTGACCTGTGCAAGACTGTTCCACCCTCAGCACAGGATGAGTAGTGGTGGTGGAAAGCTTTTCTAATGGCCAACCTGAACGTCCCAAGCTGCATCCTGTGACTCCCACTGTCTGCCACAGCCAACTAGAGTTTAGCTCTATCCCCCAGGTAGCTGCAAGCTGTAAATAAAGAGCACTCCTCAACAAYTTCTTGTTGCTAAACAAAACCAGCTCCTCTCTTCTCTGTGTCCAGGAGTTGCCATTACTCTCCAGTGGCATGTGGAAGCAAAGGTGAGCCTGGCCTGCTGTCCCAATGGTGCTGTGTAACCATTATTGCCTTCCTGTGGCAGCACTGCTCAAGTCTCTGTGCCAAGCACACTCCTTTTTCCCTCTGTACTCACCCGCCCTAACTTRTGGTCAGCTATTGTACAGGAGTCCATGAAGGTCTGGGCAATGACCAGCAGCACAGCRTCCACGTTATCCGATGTCTGCACATCAAAAACAAACTGGGGGTTCTTGATGATGTTGATCCAGAAGCGCAGAGGGAGGCTGCAGAGAGGACAGAGGTGCAACAGGCCATCAGCAAAAGTAGCAGCTACAGCACCAGAAGATATTCTACATGTTACTGCACCTCTCTGCTTTTGCTGGGAGGGCAAAGCAGAGAGGTGCAGTAACATGTAGAATATCTTCTGGTGCTGTGGCTGCAACAGGCCATCAGCAAAAGTAGCAGCTACAGCACCAGAAGATATTCTACGTATTACTGCACCTCTCTGCTTTGCCCTCCCAGCAAAACCAGCTCTTCACCCCATGCTCTGCTGCCTTGCACTTGCATTTTGCTCCTCCTCAGTAGGCAGAGCTGGCTGTCACTTTGCAAGCTCTAAGGAAGTCAGCAGTGCCTCCTCCAGGATGCTCAGGAGCAMCCTACCTGTTTGTCTTCCAGATATGGATGGTCTCAGGGTCTGCAATCCCATAGTGCAGGGCCTGTTCATCCAACAGGTCAAAGAAATATTTGACTGCCAGAGGGACAGGGCGGTTGGTACTGAGGATCACCTGGAACAAGTCATCCACAAACTTCTGCAGAGTGCCCTGTGGAAAATCAAGCAGGACAGAGTCAGCCCAGGCAGAGGAGAGYAGAGAGCCTAGGCCTCACAGATGACAGGTCACCCTCTTCTGCTCTTCACCTCCACTAAAAGGAGCAGCAGCAAAGGAAGAGGGCTGGCCCTGTGATTTGGGAAACAGAGGCCAGAGAGAAGGTCATGAACAAAGAAAAATGCAGAGACTCAAACATACTCAAAGCCACTGCAGGTAAACAGCTTCATCTTCACACACACACCCCTGCAATCTGCCAGGGGACATGAAGGAAGGCAAGATCCCAARCACAACACAGTCTGTGCTTCTTCTCACCTTCATTGACAGCAGACGTGTCAGATAGATCTCTGGGATTGCCTTGGCCCGTTCCCGATCTCTTAAGCTCCCACGCCGATGCTTGGGAAGCTCTGGCTCTTCTGTTGGTTTTACCAGGTGCCAAAGTTTGATCCCACCTTCATCTGCATCTTCCAGCATCGGTGTTTCTAAATCAAGCATTGTTTACAGATGAGTGTCAGCTCTCCCACAGTAGACTTTGGCCAGTTGAGCCCCAAGGATTTCCCAGTATAACAGAAATACAAATGGGATGGAATCTCTGGAGGCCTTTATCCAACCTTCTGTACAGTACAAMATTGCCAGCAGTACAGCAGGTTGCCTTTGTCCACCCAAAACTTTCAAGGTCTTGGAAACTTCCCCACTCAGAGATCTCCCACCGCCCCAGTGGTCTGTTTCAGGGTTGCACCACCCTTTTGCTGAAGAAATTTTTTTCCATACATGATTTGAATCTCTTAAACTGCAGCCTGTGGCTATTGTCCCTCATGCCACAGAAGTATCCATGGAGCTGTTCACTCAGTCAGGCAGTAAGGAAATTGCCTGGCATCCCATCATCCCTCTCAGGCCATGCTTAACACCTGAGGTTATTAAGATTTCTGCAAGTTTCAAATGGCACTCAGCCCTAGAGAGTCAGAYAACTGTGCTTGTTCTGCGTTTTCACACCCAGCCCAACTTTCCTCTCACAGTCTTGCTTTTCTCTGACTTCACCTGACCAAGCTCTCACATTTCCTGACAATCCTATGAGGGTCCAAAGCCTTCTATAACAGCATAAAGCTGGGGCTGTGGCAAGAGAYTTGTCCCAGTAACTGGCAAGTGCCCTAAAGCCATCTTATGAGAACAAGAGATCAAACTCACTTTCTCCTGGGATGTAGTCCTGATTCTCCCTATGGATGTGCTTCGTCAGGCGTGGGACCAGTGCTACTGTTGCTCCATCAGGCACCTGCACACAAGCAAAACAACAACATTCAAAACAAATGGCATGTTTCTCATCAGCACAATAGGCAAGTGCTTGTAGAGCAAAGCAGGTTGTACCATCACTAGAAACAGGGACAGAAACAGAGATTTTTGGGCACAATCACTGCCTTTCCTGAGGGTGAGAAAATCTTGCCTGTACCAATTAAAGAACTGMTGTACAAAGTACAATGAAGATAATACTCAGAGACTGAGGTCATTCAAATCTAGAAYATGTTGCAGCAAGGTACTGACATATTGGTGCAAGATATGACACACTGGTGCAAGGTAATTAAAAAAATCCCCTTTCCATTCTTAAAAGGGGCTTTGCAGCCCAGTGCGTCATCTCCTGCTAACTGATCTAGCCTGGAACAGGAACAGATCCAGCACATCACCTTCACTGCAATATGAACCTGAGTCTGCCCTTCCAAGTCTTACACGTCTCAGGTATGGGATAAGGACAGGGCTGTGCTTGCTGAGGTCAGACTGCAGCCAGACTGAGGTCTGACGTATTAGAATGTGCTGCTGAGAGAAAGGTCCAGCCTTTTGACAGTTCCACCAGGAACCAGAGCCACARACGGAGCATGACAGTGTGTAGAAGGATGAGAGGAGAGACAAGGCAATGRCAGACTGAGTTCTGACCTTGTAATGCTGAAGAGTGTTCAGACGTTTCCAAGTTCCTTGAACAACAGATGTCACATCCTCATCAGACAGTATCAGATGACCTGCCAGCCCTGATCTCCACTCTACAGCATTGAAATACAGAAAATGAAGGGATTAACTGTTAATTTGAGGTATCATCGGCTTCACCCTGGTTGACCTCATTACTCTCTGGTCCCTGTCAACCTTTACCTGTGCTATTTCACAGACAACATAACCTGAGCAAGTGCCTGTATGATGCTGAGTCCTCCAGTCACAGGACAGACTGCTCTGAGCAYCTGAGGGACAAGTGGCCTTATGGTCTCCCAAGTTCCTCCTGTCATGTTCCTACAAATTCTGTCAGGTTGTGACTTTTCAAACCACCCATAGTCCTAACCAGGTACAATTTCCTCAGTACCTTCTCATCTCTAAGTGTCAGCAYTATTCATCAACAGCCAGAGAATTAAGAAGGTGGAAAACTGAGTGTTTTCTCTCCCAATGTAAATTCCACCATTCATTAACCACCATGGGCAAAATCCTCCCTGACATACATTAGTGAGAGGCTGCCATTGACTTCACTTCCCAAAGAGTCAGTCTATGCCCACAGCACCTTTGCACTGCACTCAAATCCCCCTCCCCTACTACACATTTTCTGTACTTGTTTTCTGTATCCTCTTGCCCAAGCCATTGCTGTTGTCTGAGTCTGGCAAAGAACACCATGAGATGAAAGGGACTGAGCCCAACTGCTTCTTTCCCACCCCTGCMTCTTTCTGTTACAGCCTCTTCCCTGTTGTGTGCAGCCAGAGTATGAGACCCTTGGTCAGTGATTCTGCATACTCAGCAGAGAATGAYGAACATCACACATGCCAGGGTGCTGAGCACAGACAGCAAACCACCAATCCTTCACTTCCTCACTGAGTTTGATCACCAAAGGGGTCTGCTCACCGAGGTCCAGGGTGTCTGGGTCTGGTCGRTGACAGTATGGTGTCCCTTTGTAGATCTGATCCAGGATTTTCTCCTTCACCTGCGTTATGGTGTCACAGTCCAGCACTTTTGCAGAAATCCCTTGTGAGTCTTCTGCCCCTCCCGCACCAACTCCTGCTTGTGTCAAAGCATTTAAGGTCTGGGAAAGAAAAGGTCACWGCTACTCAGCTGATAAGATTACATCTGACACATTTACACCTTTGATGGCTGGCATTCAAGTAAGTTAACAGCTAGTCCTTTCACTGGGAGATGCAGAAAAGAAAACATCACAGATGTTAAACACCTCAGTCTTGTGTTCTTAGCCATGTGTCAAGAGCTGGAAGCAAGTTCAACAGCATTGGGGAGGAGTTTCCGTGTGCCATCAGCAACGTCATCYCCTTATTTCTAGACACAGCACAGCACGTACACCAGATGAGTGGTGAAGGCTCCTATCAGCCTCGGGCAAAAGTGCCTGATTTAGCAGAGCTCTCCATCATCTATGGACTTGTGCTGCTGGAACAAACCTGGCTCCCAGGAGACAGTGTCAGGATGCTGCACTTCTGCCTTGGTAATGAGAGCAGAGACATTCAGCCCTGTGGTACCAGAGAGGACAGCAGATTTGGTGCTTACCAGAGTGCGGTACTCCAGGTCCTCTCTCAGAAGGCGGTTGTCATTCAGGGTATATTTGGCTTTCCCTGTCACCCAGTCAACTGGYCCTTTGTCCACCTGGTGCTTGATTCCTCGAAACAGCATGTAAAGGGGCTCCCCAACAGAATCCTGGCATGGAAAGGAAGGAGAGAAATTCAGCTTGCTCCTCCTAGCAAAGCCCCAGGCTGGGAAACATGGATATCAAGCAGCACTGAGGAGCAGGCAGAGCCTGTGCCAACAGCTCCTGCTCCATGCACAGGACAARTGCACTGTCCAGCCACCAGAGATGCACATGACCAAGACATTGCTCTGCCTCCGTGTCACTAATCTGACAGACTCCTTGCCCTTGCCAGCCCTCCAGAAAAGAAATTAGACCAGCACCTATCCTCCCATGCACAGACCAGCCTGTGGCCAGTGTGTTTCAAGATAAAGGAGCTACAGGGAGCCCTCCATGACCTGGTGACACATCCTGGAAACAACGAGTGGTATTAATGCTGATTTAAGCATCCCTGTTCCCAGTGGGCAGCCCAGCTCTCATTCCTCACCCTGAAATACAGGGTAACCCTGGCACTACTTCAGCTATGAGYGAGGCACAAAGCAAAGCTGTTCCTGTCTGCCCTTTTAGTCCCTCTGTGCCACAACAGGACAAAGAGCTCACCCTCACGAACGCATACAGGCAGATGGACATCCAGTTGGTTAACAGCTTCTCCACCACTGTTTCTGTCCTGAAAGAGAGCATCAGGTTGGTCACAGGATTGTGGTGTGGAACAGGAAGTAGATTTAGTCACTGCCCTTGAGAGAGGAACACACTAAACCATGATACAGAATGAAGGGAGAGAAAAAAAAAAAAGCCTTTCAAGACCAGCAGGGTTAATACTTTTGACACCACTTATTGGAAGCACTTGTCAGCCTGAAGGAGGCACCAAATTAMAGAAGTGAAGAGACAAGAAGCAGGGAACAGTGGAAAGCCTCTGGTAGGTCTCAAACCAGGGAAATTTGTTCAGATCAGAAGGATGGACCAGATAGGAGGCTATTGGGGACCTAAATATGGGAGATGCCRCAGTTTAGCTTCCATAGATGACACAACCAGGGGCTTCTAAACAGCAAACTTGGATTACAAGATGTGGCAGAGTCTTTCAGAGTTTGCCAGCTGGGCAGAAAGGCTCCGTCCCCTCTGGTAGCTGCCAGTGGGACCATGGCTGGCTCACTCACCTCCGCAGCATCAGCTTGGGGTTCTTGGCCACATACTGTTCCACAAGGTCGTTCAGGAGCGTTTTGAGGATGTCAGTGAAGTACTCCAGCTTCCCATGCAGTGACACTGTKAGCAGTGATGCCACATAGGCCCGGTCTCTCGGAGAGAAAGTGCGCTGKATCTCCAGAGTGTGGATGAACTGGTGGGGAGAGAGATAAGGCACTGTGTGAATGCTGAAAACAAGGCAGTTACAGCTGYTAGCTCCTGGAAGAGCCTGAGCTGGAACAGCAGGAAGAGCTCGTGAGCTGCTAAGGAATGAACCTGCCCACTCCCTGCTGCCAGTGCCATGGCTCTGGCCCCACAACAGAGCTGCCAGCAGGGAGAGGGACATTACCTTGGTGAGGAAGAGCTTGCTGTTGAGCAGGTTGGAGAGCTGGACCAAGCCCTGTTCCACTGTTTGCCGCCGGCACTCAGGGATGTCAAGGTCCCTTTGCAGCGGTGACTCACGGTGGCCCGGGAAGAAAATGCGTTCTGCATAGGACTTGTAGTCCAGGAATGGGATCCCTGTGCCCACGAGGTCACTTGTGAGGTCCATCATCTCAGTCATCAGGTCTGAGGGAAAGGAAAATGCCCATGAGGATGACACAACTGACATGATCTCAACTGATGGTGYAGAGCATGAGGTGAGTGCAGGAACCAGGGCCAGCAGGACGGGACTGAGAAAGAGGAAGGATGTTTMCTGTCAGGAAGAGGCATATGGGGTCTCATTGCCAGAACATTTAAAACTAGACTAGGCAGCAGGGGAAACAGGATGAAGAAAGTTCCAATCATGAGCTGGTTTCCAGTTTTATAAAGAGGAAACCGCTGTTCAGCACACATCTGTGCTACAGACATTCCCTACAGCAAAGATAGAGTATCAGAGACCTCCTGCTCCTCACTCCTTCACACATTAGCTGGGGATAGCAGTCCCAGTCACCTGTACAGTTTCAGAGCCCCAGCTCTCCCACAGGTGTAAAGAAGTACAATGTTTACAAGCCCAGAGCATGGGCTGCAATTCAACTTGCCCTACACAAAGACTGGGYTGTCCTAGAGCTGTCTTTAAGATCCCTCCAAGTGTGCTGTCTTGACTAGCTCTTCATCTGAGTCTGGAGGATGAAGTGGAGAATGAGAGAGGTCTGTATAAATCACTGCTCTGAATTAACTGAAAAAGGAATAATTTGGCTCTATGTTTCCGTACACTGGCACAGGATAAATTATTGCCTGCTCTGAGCTATGCAGACAAGGACACAGGAATGAGAAGAGAGGTAGAGCTGGGGGTGATTCTCCAAGCTTCCCTGAAGCTGCAGGAACCCATGAGCTCWGTGACTGACCTGTGAATTCCTTTTTGCATCTGTCCCGAACACTTGTTTCCAGATTTTCCAGCTGGATTTGAACTTTCTTGTAATCTCTCAGAGCCTGTTTGCTCTTCCTCCTGCAATAAGAAGCAGAATTGTTCCTGGTGGCACTAGCCCAGGGACTRGCCTTGCCAACGGTTGTGTTGCTGCCAAAGACTCCAGGGCAGTTGGTGCTGAGGCCATTTCTACAGAGCATCATCTTTGCAGGAAACCAAACAGGGTTCCACAAACTAGATGTGTCTCTTGGGTTCTGAACRAGCTACAGTGCAGGCTGTGATGAGCAGCCAACATCACCAGGAACTCAGAATTTGGCACAGAATAAAGAAAACTRTGCCCTTGTTTCAGCTCAAGATGCACACACTTGGTCACATCCACTGAAAAAAAATGCTGTGAGGAACTTAAAGGCCTCCCAGAACACCAGAGCTTTCTGTATATGTGTTTGTATATTTAGCTTACCTGTAAATGAAGACAATGACCAGGACAATCAGTGCCACAAAGGATGCACCAACACCCAGACCAATCTGTGCCTCCAGTGGGAAGGTGAGCTGGCTTTCCGTGTCGTACTGCACTCGGCCCAGGAGGAAGTTCAGGTTTCCCATCTGTACCTGTAAGAAGAAAGCATTTGCCACAATGATTCCATTCCTCTGTGCAGGAACGAAATACAGAGCCACAGAGGTTTTCCAGAATGGGCACAGGGGCCACACAGCTCTCCAGCAGAGCTGTCCCATAATACAATTAACCCAGCTATGCTCTTTAATTTCACGAAACTTTAGCCTTTAAAAGCAGAGTTGAGAAAAAGAGCAGTTCCCTGCCACCCCTGTTACCCTCCCTGTCTCTCAGCAGGGCTTCTACCTTTCCTCACTTCACATCCCACTCCCACTTCTTGTTTGTGTTTCGAGAAATGAGAGGATTTCTGGCAGTGCTGCCGATTCCCTACCGTGAACTCYGGGAGCAGATCCGTGCCCTCCCGCTTGGTGCGGTGCCGCGGAGCCGGCTGCTCCGAGGGGGGCTCGCAGTACAGGTGATTCCTTGTCAGTGTCTTCACCACACAGATTCCTTCCCCAATCATAGCCATAACTTCATCCTTGGAAATAGCCAGATCTAGATTTTCCCCCTGAAATGGATTTGGACAGCACATGAGATCAGGGAAAAAACAAATATGTATTACCATGGCTTCAGAGAAGATGGAGGAGACCAATACCATGGGATGAAAGCAGCCTTTTTTCTTCTCTGATTAGGCTCACATCTGAATTGGCTGCAGGAGTTAATTTTGTAAGCTAAAAAATTCAGTTGCATATGATTTAGATTTAGCTTTAGGACCTGTAGCACGCTGCATAAATACAGTTATAAATAGCCTGCTCTCTTAAGGCTCTTCAGCCACAGCACAGCTAAGCTCAGCTCTTCACTCGRTATATTTAAAAAGTTAGTCTCATGTCAGTCAACCTGCCCACTCAGGTGAGTCCATCAATGCCTTTCATAGGTGTAACGTATCTGTGCTATTTCTCTTACCTGCTTTAATTTTGGGGGATTAAGACTTTTCTTAATAAAACCATGCTGACTGATGTTAATTACATTTTTATGCTTTAATGCTTTCTAAGCCCGGAGCTCTGTCAGGGTATCCCGACARGCTGGCAGATCAACCTCCCTGTCTTTTAAAGTTCTCTTCTAGTCTTCTCAAATTGCCCTACTTCTCCAAGATGCATTCAACCCCAATGGCAATGGTCTAGACATTTCTAGGCTCTTACATCCTCACAGTTTTTTTTACTCATATGCAAAAAGAGAGCATGGGGAGAATCTACACCTGCAACTGCAGGTTCTTTCTTTACTTTCTTTAGGAGTACTGGACTGAAAAGTACCTTTCCATACAAAAGAAATACCTCAGAGACTTTTCTTCTTGCATGTACAGTAAAAATACCAGCCACTGTGCTCTTCTGTATCATCTTCAATGAGTGATTTTCCTGCCTTYACTTAGTAACAGGTCTGCCATACTGGCAGGATTCTTTTACTCCTAAGTCACTTCTAGAGGTAACTGAAATAGTTATGCAAGAGCCAGCAGCTGAGGGAAAATTTAGTACTAATATCTCATATACAAATATATTATTAGGATTAAAAAAAAACAAAAACCAAACCACAGAAATTTTCACAAGCCCTATGAAGCCCCTAACAGTGATTTATGGACTCAAAAGGCTTTTTTGATGCACTCTTTTCCCTGCTCTTATGTACCATTTCTCACAGAGCAAAGCAGATGTGCTGTGGCAAGGTTGTAACCTGGTAAATGCTTTAAAAACCTTGGCTATTGCATGACACCAACTTACAACTTCARACAAGGAAAATGAATTCCAGCTGGTTTTTGTTTTACCTCCACAGAAATGACGCTTCCTGGCTTGTGACGATATGGTTTGGCAGGATCTTCAGCATTCAATGGTTTTAGGATGGGATTGACTTCATAAGAGAAGGGCATGGGATGCAGTGAGTTGAAATCAAAGCTCAGATTATCCAGAATAAATTCCAGTTTGATACGGACAGTCCTCAAGAGCAGGTTAATGGCTGGAGTTTTGCACAGGATCAGGTAGGAGGAGTTAACAAGACATGGTTCTTCAAACTAAATGGAAAAGGCAAAACAAAAGTGTCAGTAGTGGAACACCAATGCTTCTCCTGCAGCTCCCCATCCTGAGCAATCTGGGGCCAGTCTGCATTCTTCTCCTCTGGAGAAATGCCAGAAGAACTCTGCTTAACTGTAGAGGGGAAAAATCCAAGATCTGTGGAATTCCCCGTGTTCCTCTAAAGGAAAGCTTTCATAGCACAGTTTTGTTGGAAGGTCTCAGCAGTGGRAATCAGCTCTGACATTCCCCTGGCAGCAAATTCTGGAGAGAGACCAACTTCAGATTTCCCTGCTCTGAGAGAATAGGACCAAACACCTTCAATGCAAGGCTGTTTTCCCAGTCTGAATGCTTCTGTGAAAGKGTTTCCGTGCCTGGTTGGATATGTTTTTTACATTTGCTGAAAGTCCTACAGCCACAAATCTTTGCTAAAAACATTGATAAAACCAGCTGTTATTGATGTATGTGCATCAGGAGCACATTTATGCACAGGAAGCCCTTGATCATGTGCACTAATAATGCAAATCCTTCTTGTACTTGAGCTGCCAAACCACTCTCTACCTCTGCAAATTCTGCTTTGCGACCTTGGTGACCACATCAGTACCTCTGTAATGACCCATCTCAGCAGACTGGCAGCAGGAGAGCAGAAAATGGTCATGGCACTGGTAATTTTACTGCCTAGACTTGTATCTCAGAGTCAAAGAGATCCCGGGGACTATAGGGATGGACTGAACGATGCAAAAGGAAGAATCTGAAGCACAGACATGCAGAACCACACAAGCTCTCTGGCTCAGAKGTAGATTCCTTTATCTCCACACTGCTGCCTTGCTATTTCTGTCCCACATCACAGTCCTGMACATCCTAGGCAGAGATAGACCCAGCCCATGGAAAGCACTTAACCTCTCAGTCTGGGAGAGAACATCTCCATGGGCCAAGACTGTTGGTACATTCCAAGCAGATAACAGCAAGAAGTGGGAGGAAAAAAGCCCTTGGGACAGAAAGTCCACCTCTGCAGAGGTGGAACATTCACCCTTGTGCACCCACATCCCCACTGAGCACTGTGCTACCTGCTGGATGCTGCACAGAGAATCCTCAGGACACTCAGAGTCCGGGATGATCCTGCGCCATCGCCCCGCTCCTCGGCGCCGGCGTTCAGATGGAGAAACTGTAACTCGGATCTTGGGTTTCTGTACAACATCCAAGTTGTACCCATGAACTCTGAGCACTCTCCCTCCACTGAAAGRTAAAAGTAGCTAATCTGATTATTCATTAGCTTTATTTGCCCATGTTCCCMCCCTTCTGTTTATGCCAGCTCTTACAAGCCTGGCTTTACCCCAAAGTGCCACTCAGAGAAATGCCATTGGTACCACAACCCCAGCACACAGCCCCRGGGAAGGGACACTCATTCTTTCTACCTGAGGAAGCTTTTAGGTGGCTCTGCAAAAGTGACATTGGGATCCAGAGTATATCTGAAGAGGGATCCTTCCAATCTCCGCTCTTGGTCCCCATATTTGATGGTGACTGGGAGTTCTGTAGACACATTGCTGGGACTTGTCTGGCATGCCAGCTGATCCTCCGTCATCTCAGAGAGGCTTGGGGAGACAAGACAGAACAAGGGATTAACAGTCACTGCAGAGAYAGATTTTATAGTACTGTGCCTTTTCCTTTGCAGAGAGTCTGCAAGCCTCTTCTGCTATTTTCCTAAGTCTCATGCTGAAAGCTCTTGTTCCTTATCTGGGCAAGCAGTGATTGCTGGGCAGTTGTCAGGAGCAGCACATGGACAAAAAGCAGGCACAGTCACTGTCCAGATTGAAGAGACGGGGCACATGCTACCAAGGCAGGTGTACGTCCCAGGGCGCAGAGAACAAGCAGCTCTTGATTAGGATGAGGCTGCAGGAACCAAGTGCAGCTCACATCAGCAAAAGCAGAGTGTTAGGATGGGTTACAGTCCTGCAAAGGGACAAGGAGGACAGAGGTGTGCAGCACTGCTCACATCCAGGGGAGGAGGGCAGGAATCTAAGATGGTTGAGATTGCTGCCATGACCCTCAAGGGGAGGATCCCCTGGAACACAGAGGAGAGCAGAGCTCCAGCTGCTCCAGGCAGTGTCASACCCTGGGAGGCTCTGGAAGGACTCGGGGCAGTGCACAGCCAGTACATTGGCAGGTTCTGATCTTACATTTGACAAGGKAGGTCTCCAAGCAGCACACTGATCTCATTAGGATGCCCAGTCAGCAGCTTCGAGCCCAGAAGGGTAAGACAGGTTCCTCCTGCTTTGGGGCCTTGAGTTGGAACAATGGATTTCAGCTCTGGGTTCTAGAAGAGGGAGTTAAAGAAAAAAAGAGAAAAAAGAAAAGGGAAGTGAGTGACAAGAATCTCAAAAGACAAGGAAAGAAAACGGAATATGTTCAGTGACCTCTTGTGCTCTGAAAATAGAAGCTACAAATCCAAATCACAGGCAGGCCTCAGCTATGCTCCAGCAGCTACCTTACAGAGCAGAGGAGGGATCAATCAYAGCAGCAGGAGCCAGGAATCCAGGACCTTTCCACAGACTGCCAAAGGCAGGTGGGTGCTGCAAACAGCAGACCTGTGAGCCTCACACACAAACCCTAGGATTAACAGTTCAAAGGGATTGTTCAGATCAGTAATTGGATTGATAACTCAGGTTAGGAAAAACAAGGTAGCAAATAAATGGTCTGTTTGCCCAGCAGATGAGGAGATTACCAGCAGGGAGCCCTAAGAATTTGTGTTGAGACCTGTGCTGTTAAATGTAMTTGTAGGTGACCTGGAAAAGGGAAATGAAATTTGATAAATTATTCAGATTAACAACAAAAACTTAGTACCACTGAGGAGCTGCAGCAAAATTTAGAKAAACTAGGCAGTGATAAGTCACTGCTGACAAACAAAAAGCAAGATCCAGGAAGTGTGAAGGAAGAGGGAGACTACAGGGAAAAAAGCAAACAACATGTACACAGTTGTTAGTCTCTAAATAGTATCCTGGTGATAACAAGGAGRAGAGCAACAAGCACAGTCTAGTGTATAAAATGGTTCTATAGAGCCAAAAATGGAAGAGCATAAGGCTTTCCAGGATCTCTTTCCCTTTCCATGGGAGAGGGAGACATGCATCTAGATATATAACTTGTAAATTGCACAGAAAGTCAGAAAAAGGAGAAATTGTATTTAAAAATTACTTAGATATTATTTCATAGTTGCTGGGTTTAAGACATCAAGAAGTTATTAGGAACATGCTTAAAAATGATAGGAAACATTTCTTCACACAGTGCACAGGAATTTTGGACTTACTGCCACCAGCTGCTGAAGGTCAGAAGCTAAAAGCATGTTCAAACAGCAATTTGCATATTAACAAAAGGAAAGCCAGAAATCTTACTAAGATGCTAAGCCATCAATTAAAAAAATCTTCAAATTGGAAACATAGAGGAAAAATACAGGATATCTTTAAGAATTTAGCAGTTATTATTGTCAAAAAAGAAATAAAATCCCTGGAGTACAGGACCTTTAGTATTACCCAGTACAGCTGTTCTCTCTAAAGAGGGGTGAGGGAGGAACAAAACAAAACAAAAAAATCCCMCCAYACCACAYTGAAAAATCAGWTAMAAATACCAGCAGCAAGTGCCTGGCACAGTTCTGTAAGTTCATGCAATAAACAGCCATGTAGCAGATACTGGGAAAACRGGAGATATTCAAGTTCTGTTACCTGATAGGTGAAAACATGCCCAGAAACTCCACGGCCTCCTCCAGGCACTTCCACCACGATATGTCCAAACCTCTCTGTCCAGCTTCCACCAGTGACACACACGATGCTAAGGGACAATCCAAGAACAGAGTCACACCCGGGGAGAGCAGGGGAGCTGCATCCATTGCAGCATGTCCTAAAAACATCTAGGAACCACAGCTGCCTTCTTCCAGACTAATGCTCAGAATATACAACCAAACATGGAGAAACGCTTCTAAAAGCTGGGTTAGATGCAGCAGAAAAAAAAGCAGGGACCAGTTCCAAACAGGCCCATCCTAAGATTATTCTTTCCGGGACAAACAGGATGACRCCCACTGTGTCACAGATGCACAAACAGTCCAAGAACTCTTCTGTTGTCCAGAGCTGATCAAAATCAGTCACATTGGAGGGACCTCAGGTCAGCAGTGGTCAATCCACACATTAGTGCTATGTCTGATGCAGGAGAAGACTCAAGACCATGGGTTTAGCTGTCACTGGTCTTCAGCCAGTGGCCTTTGCAACCAGCCAGATGCCTTGRTCTGCACCAATCATTTTTCCCAGCCCTTCTTCCAGACATAATTTGATATGGGAGATGCCGATAAGGTGAAAAGTGAAATTGCTCTTAGAACAGAGCAGCAAGGGATCCCATGTTACAGCACTGATTTGCTAACAGAAAAGCTACTCTGCAGGAGACTTCTCAGCCTTCCTGCATAACAGGAGATTAATTTTGTCTGGGCTTTGCTCAGGAGTGGGTTCCAGGTTCWCAGCTATATCCCCTCAGCTAAAGAGGCTCAGGAATTTGAACTCAGGCAGTGCAGTCCAAGCCAAGACCCTGTGATGCCAGGTGATTTACAGACACAGAACACAGACAGTGCTAACCCTAGAAAGATTRTGCTCTCATTCTAGGATGAAAACAGAAAGCAAATGGATCCAGACAAACAAATTGCACAGACAGGACAACACTGCTCAACACACAAGCCATTCCCAGCAGGATCTTACCTGGCTCCCAGAGGGAAGGGTGCTACAACTACTGCTACCATGGAATGGAAAAACACGTTTGTGATAGCTCTGATAAGAGGTTACTCACAATTGCTCTCCTCTTCTCCTCCTGGTTGTTTGGCTCCTCTCCCTCCCTTGTCCAAAGCTCCCACCTACCTGCCCTGCCACAGGCCAGCTACACAAATATCCCTGTTTCCTTGTTTCCCAGCTATCCCCCATTCATACCTYTTAACATCTAACTATTGCTTTGTTAGCTTGTTCTGGCCTGGCCAGACACACCAGCTGCACAATTCTCTATCACTGACACGAGCTGGATTCAGCAGGACAGGTCTTTCTACTTCTCATCCTCCTCCTTGCCATTACTTTTACAAGCATCGTGTGGCCTGCCAGGCACGCCTGGCCACTAAAAGAGTGGCTTTGGGCCCACCAGGACTCCCTCATCTCTCCCTAGTTGAGGGTCTTCTGTTTGAGTTTGTTCCTGTGAAGGAAGTCTCGCTAGCAAGTGAAGACTGGCAGTCTGAAGGTGTGTCTCCAAGCACACGCTTCCATCCTCCCCCTCTGTTAACATGGTCAGGATATTTCCCTATCAGCAACACTTGCACAAGCCATGTCCTTTGCTTTATCGAAATCATGCTGTGGCTGAGAGAGACACCCATGAAACTGCAGGGTTCTCAGCCTCCAGGTCCCTGAGCTGGCTGTGGGCTCTGCCTSGGCAGCCTAGCTGGATGATGGCATCACTGTTCGGCTGTCGCCTCGTACACAACCTTATCTCTCTAGGGTCACTGTCTGGGCAGCTATCACACAGTGACCTTACTCAGGGCAGTCCCTGGGGAATGGGCAGGGCTCCACACCTGCTACAGCAAAGGCAAAGACATCTCAGGCTGRGTCAGCAGCCAAGGGAAAAGCCAGCGCCTGCCTCTGGGAGGAGGTTTCACAGATACTCTACCTGCTAGAGATCTCATACTCTTGAGCATCTACGGCACAAGGAATTCCTGCAACAGTGACAGTTTCTGCAATGTCTTGATGTTTCTGCCCGAGGTTTGAGCCAGTGATGGTGATTCTAGTGCCACCTTCCACTGGTCCAGACAGGGGATACACCTGCAAAGACATCCGCGCACGTGTAAATGTCACAGTATCTCAGACCTCTGCAGTCTGGTGACTGATCTACAGCACAGGGCCCTTCAAATGCCCCGGTGCAAACTCTGCCTGCTCGGGTCRCTGCTATTGACTCCTTTTACTGGCTTGGACTAGTCCCAGGTCTCAGCCTCATTGAAGAAAGGCCATAAAGAACACCATTGGAGCCTTTGTTCCCGTACCTCGCTGTTGCCAGCAGTTCCCACCCAGAGATGACAATCCACTTAGAAGGCAAAGACTGCCCTGCTTTGCCTTCCCATCAACATGCTGACCACTCCACAGGGCATCTCTGCTGAGGAGTGGGAATGCACAAGCCAATACATGTTAYTGGTATTGAAGCAGCAAGCACCATTCCCCCCTCAGCATCAGGACAACAATGAATTGCATGCTGCACAAACGTCAAGCTCTGTCCCTGAGCAGCATCCAAGGTAAACTAAGACAAGATGCAGCACATGGATGTTGTGTGCCACTGGAGGGAGGACAAGCTGACAGCAAAAGGGACACATGGCTACAGACACTTGTCATGTGGCAGTTAGCAAGAAACATTTAAAATAAACAGACAAAATTAATTAATTAATTCCGGTAACCTGTCATGCCTCTCCCATCATTGCTGTGCTGTTATGGTTAGGTTTTGCCTTCCTTTGCCCCAGGCTTAGTTGGGCCAACCTGTTTCAGGGTCTGGYTCGAGACAGTTGGAGGATCCATCCAGTGGACCCTTTCCCAGCTCCTGAATGATTCTGATGTGCCAGATACAAATGAATTGTTCCCCACTGTTCTTTATCAGCAACTGAAAGCCCAGCACAACAGTCTAGAATCATCACAATACTGAGGGTCCACAATTGAACTTCCTCTTCAGAAAACCAATAAATTATCGAGCTGCATTGTTTGTACTCTGAGTTCACAGCCCTTTGATTTCCACTGCAGAATGGAGCCCTTCTTGCCCCGGGCACAGTACACCAGTGACCAAATTACTCACAGAGTGAATGAGAGGTGCTGGACACAGGTCTTCAATTTCTTCCTTGCAAGAGCCCCTGAAGATACAGCTGGGGTTGTCACCTCCACACCACACACAGTTGTACTTTGAGTCAGCTGTTTGGCAGCGGCTACAATCAGTGTGTCCCACAGAGCAGTTGTAAAAAGTCACTGCAAAGGAGAAACGTTCAGAGGCATCTGCAAACATCCCCATATGGYATAGCACAACCTGGCATTGTTTACAGACCCCACTCCTCCTCCTGCCCCCATGACAAGCCGCAAGTGAAGCTCTGATTTCCTTAGTTTTCCTGTGATGGGACTACCACAGGTACGAAAAGGTTCATTTAAGGATTTCTCAATTCCTTTCCACCTCATCTGCCATGTTTTTGCTGGGAAGGTGTTGCCCTCCTACCATGAAGATCTGCAGCACTGTCCACTCGAAGGTGTCGTCGCCTCTGTACAAACACCACGGCGTTGAATTCGAGCTGAGGTGCTGTGTAACTGTACTGCAAAGACAAAGATCATCAAGAGGACTTAACAGATGCAAAACCAAACCAGCTGAACAGGCAAGAAGCATCAGCATCCATCCTGCATAGTGCATGGTGCATAGTCTACATGAGCTTCCATGCATGCAGACAAGGCAGTGTTAGCTGGGGCAGTGGCAGCACAAGCTTGTCCTCTCTTGTTCACACAGTTACAATTCTGCTCTAGAAAGAGTTTGCAGGTTTTGGTTCACTAAGATGAGCTCTGAAAACCAAGTKTGTGCTCACAACAATACTCGTCTAACTTCCTAACTGCATTCCTAAGTGTCCAATTCCCATCTACAAGCCACCTGCTCAGAAAGCTGCTCAAGCTGSCATTTATGTAATTTCAGTAGAGCTGAAGATGTAGGATCACAATTGATCTGCAGGGCTCATGTGCACAAGAGTCTGTGTTGTTCTTCTCTCAACTATATGAGTTTGTGAACTAAAAATAACATCTCTACATGCAAATCTTGCCTTAAGTAAAATTCACACATCATCCAGAAGTGTACATGTCTGTTTTAATTTTCCCTGTTAATCTTACAAACCACAGGCTTGCTTCTATCATCAAGAACAAAACCAGTACTAACAGTGTTTTTCTTCTCATGAAAGAGCAACCATCACAGAAGTCATGAGGCAGAGAATGACAAACAGTGCCTCAAGCTAAAGCTGACACTGTGCTAGCCAGTTCAGAGACAGCACCATGCCCTGCTATAGCCAATGCAGCAACAGGTYATGTGGCTCAGACTGCACAATCTTCCTGAGGCTGAGGGTACCAGTACTGGCAGGCAGCAGCACTACAGCTGAGGACCCCACAGTACTAAATATTCCACAAATACTTTAGCAAAATATGCTTTT
The DNA here is from genome assembly GCF_030028575.1 of Malurus melanocephalus. Lineage (NCBI taxonomy): Eukaryota > Metazoa > Chordata > Aves > Passeriformes > Maluridae > Malurus > Malurus melanocephalus. The sequence continues at coordinate 2,619,482 of NW_026623256.1, read as the reverse complement.
TTTACCCAGAACTTGCCTTCCATCCTACTCTTTTGCTGAGCAAAACCAGCACCTGTGTGAACTGTGAAATGGCACAGTAATCCCAGTACTCACCTGGTTCATCTGGCAGGTGATATAACAGAGTGACTTGTTTGTTTCTTCTCCTTCYACATAAGCTTCCATCACCACTGTCCTCCCCTCCAAATCCAGGACACACTCGTAGTCCCACTGCTGGTCCTGCAGGAGGAGACACATGGCACAATTTCTCAGTGACACAGAGCTCCTGGCTACACAAGTATCCTCCTGCCTCTCTAATTCAGCACCTTTCACTAAGCCACCAAGACAGCAGTTTGCTCCTCTCATTCCCCTCATTATGCCAACTCTGTGCTACATTCAATGGCTCTCCGTATTGTGACTGTCTCCATGTATGAAAGGCAAACCAACACAAAACAGAACACCTAGAAGGGAGCATGTGTGTCACTGTGGGGAGAACTTAGCAAAGAAGAAATTTAAAACAAACAAACAAACAAACAAACAGTGGGACTGTGAAGTTATGTCTATACATCCCTGTGAAATGCTAGCTTGAAGATGAAGAATAGAGTACACGGATTAGGGCAGAGCATGTAAAAAACACTAAACGTGTATTTCTTCTCCCTGTCTCTTTCCTGAATTGCTTAAATACTTCCTGTAAAAAAGCTAGATATGCATCTCTCTGGAACCAGCTCTGCTCCTCTGAGCAGTGCAGTATGTCAGRTTTAATGTATAAAGTAACAATTAGACTGTGGGCTGCATGTTCCGAGTTGTTTTTTTGTAAAAGGTTACTAAATCATCTTCTGGCTTGAGAAGCAAAGAGAATTTTTATCAGAGACACACCCAAGAAACAGCTGGCAAGAGTGGCTTTCCCCACTACACAAGTTTCAGGTATGGCAGGAATAGCCACATTAACCTGAGCATGCCAGAAAGGAAAGGGAAAAGATGACTTGTCTTTAGTTTATGGAGACACAAACAAACAGGATGGATTCAGCAGAAAGTTATTCCAAGAACTACCATCTGCAGTGCAGCACAGGTGCAGTTTAATCCAAATACATGCAGATCTTCCCCAGCAGGTTGGTTCATACYTGTACTTTCCCTTTCTCTGGGTGACTCCTACACACCAATAAATACAGCTATGGAATTCTTTATGCACAGACGTAARTTATTCCTCCAGGAGAAACCCAGCTAGAGTCACAACTGTATCTTACATATATTTTTAGCAGTCCAGTGGCCAGGATGCCCAAACAGTGCCCTGCACTAATGCAGGTGGTGATGGCACTGAGCTGACTACCTGATAGAGGTGGAAGTTCTTTCCCAGCAGRGTTATCTTCCTCGCCACATTGACTGGAAACAGCGAAGATCCTTGGATTCCCTGCACACAGGGACATGCATCTGGACCCCAGCTAGGCTCTTCACTCTGAAAAAAACCCCACAGGACACAATCTCTCCTGTGTGCTGAAATACTAGACTGGCAAACTGTAAGAAAACTTCTAWGACTTACAGCCTCAGACTGTGAATCCCAAAGCTCAGTAACTCACCTCCTCCCAAAACTCAGGGGCATCGTACTGATAATCGAGGTCAGGGTGAAGGATTCTGGGGAAGTCAGGGACATCCCTCTCTGAAGAATCGCCATCACCCGACAGAAGTGTAGAAGCAGAGAAAAGGGATGTGTCATTCTCAGCCTGCAGCAAATCCATCCAGTCCTCTGTGTCCTGGAGCTCTGTGCCTTCCTCCAGCAGCCACTGCGGGGCAGCTGATGTTGGGAGCTCTGAAACAGAGAGTTCAGTTCCTGGCAACCCAGGAGAGCCATCAGAGGCAACAGGGCYCCCCGGCACCTGGCTGGGGGTCTGGGGAGATGGGATGGCAGATGTCAGTGCCTCCGTGGTAGGAACAGGACTTGGAGGCCACTTGAAACTGGTGACATGAGGGGAAGGGGTTACTGCTGCCACTGCAGACGTGTGCAGCAGAGGGCTCCCCCCGAGGGTGGTGGCAGGGTCCGTGTGCCGGGGCTCCTGGGCTGTGGCTGGCCCTTCCGTGGGCAAGGCTGCGTGCTCCATGTTTTTAGATGGGCTGAAGAGGACAGATGTAGCAGGAGATGTTGTCTCTGGCACAGTGACAGCAGGTTTATCTGCTGGCGGTGGCAGTGGGGATTCTGTGGCAGCCTGGAGAGAGGCAGCTTCGGTGGAGAGGGTCAGGGAGGTGTAGCTGAGGGTCTGTACAGGCTCTGTTGTCATCTGCAAGGCTGCGGAGGGCGTGACGTGGATGGGCTCCGTGTGGGGCACGGTGCTCGGGCCCACATGCACAGGGGTGGTGACAGGCTTGGTGGTCATGGTGGGGACTGTGGTAGAGGACTTAGTGAGGGGAGCAGCTGAAGAGGGATACACACTTGAGGCTGGGATCTGGGCCTAGAGAAAAACAACACGGTGGAGTGAGAAGAGGGAAAGAAGTGAAGCAGAATAAAACCCAAGCAGAAAAACACTTCCTATCACTTCCCATAGACAAGAGGCCGCTTCACCCTTTGGCTTTTAATGAGAGCTACACCTTGTGCCATCTTTTGGCAAAAATGCAAGGCCACCTGTGGCAGCCRCAAACTGGGCACCTCTTCCACCTTCCCACCAACTTGCTCTTGTCCCTCACTACGACAACATTGGCTGCACAGCCCAGAACAAGGGTGGTCTGCTTTATCTGATGGCACTTCCCCAGAAACCTGTAGCATCAGGGATGCAGAGCATTGTGTTGCTCCAAGGGGAGCTCCTGCTCCAACAGTTCCCCTCTTTGCTTGACATGACTGACAGCTGCTATTTTACCTGAGAACAGATCTGACTYACTGAGGCTGTTAGAGCACACAGGACTAGGACTGAGCAGGAGACGCACCCTTTCATTGTAGATAATGGTTCCTTCCTCACAGGCTGCTTTGTGAGTGCAGAGGTGCTGCTGGATGCACCAGTTACATCCCCAGAGACTGCTCACACACTTCTGGCACCTGGAAGAAGGACAGAAAAGCAGCTGCTAAGACAGGACGAAGCAGAAAGGGAGAGCCAGCGTCTCTAAAACTACAGAAAAGAAAAAGCAGGTGCTCACGGTGCCGATTTCCACAGCAGGGCCACTGCAGCACAGTCATAGAAAGAGAAGTCCACAGAAGCAATGAAGATGTCATGGAAACGCACTACGAGCTTTATGGTGACATGATCTGAAAATGAAAATAAAAATTTCTTAGAAATGGAGCCCCTACAAGTTTGCCATACTGTTAGGAGACACAGCATGCTTTAAGATAGACACTGTCAAACACTGAGACAGATTCCCTTCCATGCTTTTAGAACCTCAATCACTGGATTATCCTRTGGACACTTAAAACAGGTTGGACAAGTTTGTCAGGAGTAGTTTGTGACAGGTCTTGCCAACCCATGGGAAAGAAGCCTAGTCTGAAGATCTGTCCATCTTTATCTCTGTAATCCCACTGCCATCTCGGTATTAGAGCAAGATGTAACGTTGAGATTCAAAGCTGATTGTCTTCTTTTGTCATCCAAAGGAAAATGAAACTCTTAGAACAGACATGCTCATCACATACTGCCTTCAGCTTGGGAGATTTGTTCTATGCCCAGACTAAGAAGTGAGTCAGGGAAGAGGTTTATAAGACTTTTAATCTCATTTGCCACGACTGAAGGTTTATCTGCTTTAAAATCCAGATCTCATGTCAATTACAAGCCTCAGWGATAGCCCTGTTCTCGTTGGGAAGAGATACTGCTTTCTGCAGACCAAACAACTGCAGAGATGGTCAAAACTTACTGCAGCTGATAGCATCAGCCTGAAGGAGATATTTTGCATATGACAGTAGTGTATCAGATAATTAATCTTGTCCCAGACAAATGCCTCCAACCTTASAGTTGGTTATTAGCTCTCCAAATAATGGGAACATACTACATTCTCGCTCTACCCCAGGAGCTGCTGTTCCTCTAAGGCAGTTTCCTACAAAAAAATAAGTAACAAGAACCTTGTGCACTTCTCCTCTCAGAATGCTTGCACGAGGAGCTCTGAAATCTCAATCTCTAGCCCTGACAAAACAATTAATGTGAATTGTTGTGAAGAATCAAGTCAGGCCTAAACTGGGTTCCTGAGAGGATGGCAAGGGAAGCAGTATGCTAACAAAACAGTGATGAGGGGTGTACTGAAACCCATGGTGAGCAGAAAATAAGGGTGTATCCTATGCAGCTGGAGGCTGGAGCCACTGCAGTACTGCTAGCTCCTATCACTGTCATAGAGGTGATTGCATTTGGCAGTGGTGGAAGGGCTAACATCTCCCAGGATTTCAGGCTTATGACACATATTTATAAATACTCCTTTCTCCAAAAAGGCCATTATTTTCCATGACTGCCAATAATGACAATACATGAAGATGAGGTCGAGTAGTTGCAAACTGAGAGCAGAAGTTTGTGCTACCAATTTGGAGCTGAACAGCTACATGTGATGGATGAGTTGGTATGCAACTTTTAGAACAAAGCTGGAAAAATGCAAATATTTTAGTGAGCTGTGAAAAGTATTCTAAGTAGGATTAGGAAAGTGCTGGTATCCAAGGTCCTAATGAGATCTCATTTAGAAAACAATGTATGAACATGGGTACCAGCTTCAAATTCATCTTAGAGGAGTACAGAAGCCACACAGAGAAGGAACAGCAATAGAGTGAAGGAGAGRGAAAGTCTGAGGAGCAAGAGAACACGAAGAAGAAGTTGGCACAGTTAACACAGAAAATCTCTGTTCTAGGAATGCCTGGCCACRCTTCACTGAGTGGGAGAAGCACTGCGGAAGCGGAAGGACAACACAAATAGATCAAACGGGCTGAAACCATCCATGAGCAAGTTTAGGCTACACAACAGGAGCCACCTGATAAGCCTCAGAGACAATATGAAAGTAATGTAGGTAAGGCATCTTGGAATAAAAGAAAGACTGACTTACGAAGGAGTTGATAAGAATATCTGAAGCCTGGAATAATGAGAACTAGACCATGGCTTTATCTATACTGATTTTTCACAGCTGTGCTTAAATTCAGGCCCACACAACTAAACAGAGAAGCCAACCCTRCCCATTCTGCTTTGAAGTGGCAGTGCATGAAATCCTTTTTTCCTCTCTGACTGACACTCCTGAGTGGACTCTTGGTGGGTTTGTTCCAGATGAAAGCAGTGTGAAAACCAGATATTACAATGCTGCAAATAATATTGAAAATGATGGAGTTTGAGATTAAATGAGTGTGTTAGCTGGGTTCTGGTGTCATGTTATGTCCATGGAGATTGCTTCAGACGTATTAGCCAGGTGCATAGTTGCACAGAAAAATCAGTTCAACCATTTAGGTGAATTGTGGGGAATGTGTCCCAACTGGCASCTGCCTTTTACTTCAGATGAACAAGCTCTTTGAAGAGATCAGCTCATCAGRGCTCACACTGACAGGCTGGGTAAAATCCAATGCAAAGACAATAAATCGAGAACTTTCCAGGTTYTTTAGAGTGGCCAATCAGCAATACTCAGCCAGCTATTGTTCACAGGCTGACTCTGTATTTTCTGAGGTTATGCCGCATTTCAGATTTATTTCTATCTTTAAGGACCATGGATCTCTTCTTGCCTTTCCTTACCTGTACTTCCTTACCCAACAAGGATTTTGAGAAGGTTTGCATTTTGTTTTAATAATAAAGCAATATTTAAGAGAGTTCTCRCTCCAGATTCATGACAAAGYTGCCAAACCAGCCACCCCTCTAGAMTGCATTTCAGATCACATTCAGATTTGCATACAACCCTTCAAACAGGATCTCCTTTCCAACTATCAGAATTTGGCACTGGAATTTGGCAACAGYCCAAAATAGCACAGGATGTGTGTGACACAAGTAGAAAGCAAACAGATATTATAAGGAATGAAATGAACACCTGCTGACAGTCCACATACATTCATGGCTGTTAATCCTGGCAATACAAAGACCTACAACTTACTTTCTCCCAACAATGTTATCACAGCTATCATGCTCCATTTGAAGCATTTCACTAACCTGTTCCTGTTGGCAAAGTCGGTGCTTGGCTGGGATCTGGAGAAGGACACATGATTCCYGACTCTGTCAGAACTGCTGGGCTTTCATAATCTTCGAAATAACATGAGTAAAATTCTTCCTCACGCAGAGAAGGTAAGTCTGATATGGCCAAGAATATCTGCCGGTTCAATAATATCCAGTAAATAATTTTCCCTTATTTAATCTAATTTTTTAATCTGTTTTTTTCAAAGGAAGAACCCCATAAAGTAGTTATCTACACAAACACTCATTTTCCTATAATGTCTCCTAGGACTGACTGTTCCATTCATCATCTCTTGCCATTCCTGAACTGAATTTGGCATCCCTCCAGCAACTGACAACTTCCCTCTTTGCCCAAGCCTCCAGCAAAAGACAGGTTCTTGCCACCTCCTGACAYAATGACAGACTTCAAATCATTCTAGCACCTTCTTAGCTTTTCTGCCAGCTTTCACATGCCAGACAGCGAGCTGTAATTTTGGGTAACTCCTTTCCTTTCAGGTTCTCCTGACAGCAAGTGACAGAAACACTGAAAGCACAGACATGGGCATCTCACAGATACTAAAACAAGGAGGGTCCCCATCCAAGAAGGCATCACATACTCCAGAATGCCCAGTAACCCTTAGCAGACAAGGACATTTAATTTTAGGGAAAACAAAGAAACAACCAAACAATTGAAATAGCTTGGCTGTACCAGGAGATAAGTCCCTCGTGTGACGCAGACAACATGCCTGAATGTTCAATGTTTCAACACGCCACTGAGAGCAACAGAAAGACTTGGGACTCCTCAGTTTGCAGAGGACTTTSTATAAGTTTGAGCACCATCAGAGGATCACCACCACTCACATTTCTCTTTTCCTCTCTGCTGATATTGGCTGGAGTTAGCGACTGGACAGACAGACACTGCTGTGTAGAGTTAAAGCTCCAGAGCCACTGCTCACTCAGCCTGGACCGCAAGCACTCGGAGCGACGGCTGCACCTGCAGGGAGATGGCAAGAAGCCCTGTGAGAAACCTGTGCAGAACTTTGTGTTTGGCTTCCAAGCAGACACTGGCTGTCTCAAGCCTTCCTAGAGTCTTGGAGAAGCTTCTACACAAGCCACTAAAGTGCCAGCCTCCCACCACCTTCAATAATAGGATGAACTGCTGTGAAAYTATAGATGGTAGGTACTTCACGAACTTCAAGGGTCACAAACTGGTTCCTGTGGCTTTCCACWAGGAAGCAGAGCCAGCAGGCAAACACACACACGAGAGTAAACCATGTCTCAACTAAGCAACATCAGCAGAGTAGCAAGAAGTGAAAGGGTGCTAAATCAAACACCTAAAGGGTGCTAAATAAAACAGAAGAAGGGACAATGTAGTTTCTCTACACTTGAAATGAAGTAATTTKAACTGAAGTCACATTAAACCAGACTGAAATCTACTGGACAGGAGACTCRTGAGTGGTGACGAAGACCCGAAATGCAATGGAAAGATGTCCCTGTATGCAAYTGCTATTGTTGGCAGTGTTTTAGGGAGGCAGAGAGAGGAATGGTAAGTTAGAGCAAATATCCCATAAAGGAACTAAAAGTAAATTAAATCCAGACACAAATATAAGGAAGAGATAAAGCAGAGACAATCCCTAGGCACTATCCCTCCAACATCCTCACAGGTGAACAGGGGTTTATCTTACCGTCCCTGAAGAACACACCAGCCACAGTAGGGATCTCTCAGTGCCAGACAGGACTCACAGTCCAAGTAMAGGGAACATTCCATTATGGGAACCTTTGCCACCTGTTAGAGAAAGAAATAAAAAGTGGAAAACACAGCACACATGACACAGCTCCCAGGTCATTGGCTTCTTATCCTAACAAGCAAGTCTCATCATCTGCACACTCATCAAAACTTCCTGATCCTCAATTTACCCTCCCATAAAAACACAGAAAAGGGAACAAGTTTTTAAAGCCCATCTGAGCAGCCATTTCACATATGGGTGAAGGACATCTAAACATCATGCTGAGGCACTGAGGTAAGCAAACTGTATTGCTATTCTTTGGTTATTCTGCAGCACATTTTGCAAGGAGACTTCATTTAATGATACAACTGCATATTAATAAAGTGAATTACAGAACAGCAGACTGAATATCATCCACTCTTTTGCTTTTCTGGACTCTGTCATGTAAGATCATCTCTCTTGACATGCAGGTGATTGAAGCAGGAGATAGCAGCTACAGCTAAGGCCTCTGAATCCATCTGCCCTATTGCCCAGCTCTACCTGGCAGAATTACAATTTTGGCTGAAAGTAGATCATGACACTTTGATCAGTATGGAACAAAARCTTTCTGCAATCTGGGGGTAAATTTTACTTGCAAAATTCTTCTGCTTTAACATACCATCCTTGCTGATTTCAGCCTCTTGCCCTCCTTAATCCACTACTACACTTCAGCTACTACTGTCAGCTACTTTGAAATAGCAACTTCTAATCCCAGACCTATTACTTTTGCTAAGTACATGATGTAATTTGCATCTTTTAACTGACAGAACAATTATTGTTAAGGATATATTTCAGATTTCCCTAATCTTCTTCCACTCTCAGATTTCAACTCCCACTTTGAAGTGTTACAAAATTTAAGAGTATCTCAAAGTGTACTGGGGGAGTGAAGGGAAGCAGTGGCTTTCCAACACGCTCTCATTTTTTGTTTRTTCTTTCCTTCACAGTAACTCAAGGGCTGCTTTTTCTTTGCTAGGAGGATCTTTTTCTTTCCAGCTCAAGGAGCTGATATGTGGTGGTATACAAATCCTCTCAAGTTAAGTATCCATAGCTGAATTTCCTGCTCAGCAGACACCAATACCCCAAAAGCCTGCAATGCCTTTTCTCCTCCAATTGCCTGTAGGCACAAACAGAATTACAAAAAGCAGGAGACGAGGGAAAGGTGCCTCACATGGCTCCTTCCACAGCTTGATTTCATCTGCAARCCTGTTATGATATCCCTGGTCAGAGAACACCTCTGCTATCTGAAGATATTTCCCACACATATCTGCTTTTTGTAGGTTACAGAAGAACAGCTCGATCTTTTAATTGATTAAAACCAGAAGTGCTACACTTYAATTACACAAAATCTCCCTTTTCTCTTTTTAATCTCCTGCAAAAGCAAGATGGGTCACATGTGAAACCACAGGCTTTCTTCTGCTCAAATGGAGATGCAAACTGTTGTCCAAACAGTTCCTGCTCAACACAGCGGAACCCAGGAATTTGTGGTCCCTTGTCTTCATGCCAGCAGAGCAGCCCTTTACAGCCTGCAGTTCACATTCCTCCATCACTGCTGATGCAGCCTGACAGACTTCAGAAAATGCACACGCAAACAAGCCATGGATTAGGATAACAAGCTTTCTCCACGCTTCCTCCAGCTTCTGGAAAATGCCAGTCCTCATTCCTGTGAGCGGACTGGCAGGCAGCTGCTGCCCAGCACAGGCTTAGCCAGGTGACGTTTCCCTGCCTCCCCTGCTCCTGTCAGCAGTTTGTCTGGACCTCTAGTGCCTTCAGCTCCTCCTTGGAAGGGACTGTATTGCTCTTACCATTGACTGGGTCATGACAAAGAGGTGCTCCTGCAATTGGTCGAACAGCAGGTCTCTGCTCACCATGCTGTTCACCTGGATAGACACCGAAGCGTAGGTGTGTGCCTCTCCCTGGGCTCCCAAGTACACCTGCAAGAGAGTCAAAGTTTTGAGAAGGCAAAGCACCACCACAGGAGCTGGGGGCACCTGTCCTACACCAGAAACAAGCTGGAACCGCTGCTGTGTGCAMGGATTTTAACCTCTCACCAGAACCTCCGTGCAGTGACTTCAGCCACAAGMAGCACGTGCCCAGAAATACCTGTGCAAGCCACAGAGGATGCACCAGCCCTGCTGTTGGCTCTGTGCAGGTGTTAGCAAAGGCAGTGTGACAACATTTGGGGCATCCACATTCTACACAGTCAGTACAGTGTGAGAAAAGATCAACTAATAATAACAACYTCTARTAGAAACCCARCTTCCYAAGGAAAAAAAAAAAACMTGTCTTTTTCTCCCCTTCTACCTGAGCATCCCTGATTGGTTTTATCCTCTTTGCTGCATGCAGATCATACCTTGTGCAGCCTCCCTCCGCTGTCTCCCAGAAAAGCAAYGGTGTGGCCATCTTCCACATTCACTGCCACAGCTGTCAGACGGGCATCGGTTTTCTCCAGGAGTGGGGCTGCTTCCAAGGGTATCCGGCTGGCCATAGGGCTGGGAGTGTGGTCAGAGCCACAGGGGTAGGCATACAGGGTGTCCTTTTTGGGAGAGTGGAAAGAACAGGGAAATCAGTACCAAAAAAATTGATACAAGGAACATGAGTGCATTTAACACTTCCTACCATCCTCTTCTACCKAAATTCTCCAGCAGTGAGTTCAGCTTTAACCCCTCTAAGCGTTTTTTACTGACAGCAAAACTACCCATATTTTAATAATTAGTTTAGGTATGTTRGCTGTTTGTAATCTGTTAAATTGTAAGTCTGAAATAGAATTCCAAAGAATCAGAACATACATAAACAAGGGGTGGGACACAACCTGCTCCAAAGAGCTTACTAACTACACTTAAGAATCAAAGAGCACATACAAGAGTCATCRTTGCACACTGCATCAATCCTTCCGAGTCTTGTGAGAGTTCTGAACATTAACTCCACTGCACTGTGCAGAAACAGTCACCCTTCTGTTCCAGTTAGTTCCCTCCCAGYCTTACCAACCCTTCACTTGCTGCATTCTAAAGAGGGACAATGAAAGCTGCCAACTTATTTACTATTTGTTATGTGTAGAGAAAAGATATCGCATTATGATTCATCTTTTTCCTAAGTAACAAACTCCGTCTTGTCTAGGATAGTTCCTCTGCTGCTTTATCTCTTTCTTGATGCCTTGTTCCATGTCCATTTCAATTTTTCAGTACCCTTTTGGAGACTGAATGCAGAATTGTTCACACAACAATTATTATCTCAAACACTATTTTTTAATCAATCAGTGKCTTGTCTTCAAACAAGGTGGCTTGTGTAAATTCAAGATTTTCCTCACAAAATCCCTTATGGATAATGTTTTCACTCTCTTCTGCAGCCCCTTACTAATTACTCTGAAAAGGTTGTGCATGGAGCAGCGCATTAACCGTGCAGTCCATGCTGACTGCAGCTCCCTCTCTTGCCTCGGGCAGTGTGGTTCAATTCAGGCTCCTCGTGAACCGGGTTACATATTCCTTCTGTCTGATGTCCATGGCTTTGCACTTGGCAGCACAGACTGGGTGGTACCACCCGGCACCAGGCAATGGAGCTGCCCCCATCAGAGAGCTGTGATAACAACACAACGTGGCATTCCTGAGGCATCTGCTTATCTCCTCTCACTGATCCATTTAAAACCTGGCCCTTTCTCCCCTCTCCTGCCATTTCTCTGTTTGGGTTTTTTTTKKYYKKTTKTGGTGTTGTTGGTGGTTTTGTTTGGTTTTTAAATACTTGACTGCTTCCTGRAGAAACTAGAGGTGACCAGCAGCTTTTGATAAGGTCCATGGAAATCCCACAGTAAAATACATTTAACCTGTTCATCTCTCTTCCCTTCTCAAATGCATTGTTATCTTAGCAGGGAAGCAAGGCCTGGCACAGCAGTTCCATGTCACAAACCATGCCAGTTAGACCAGCACTGCTTTCAGCCCAATGCTTTATTGTCTTCTTTTCAAATACTAATTCAATGATTATTCAGCACACTTGGTGTAAGGCTCTGACTTAAAGTCTGAGGAGGTTATAGCTTTCAATGATTGTTAGTTTTTACCATCCTCTAAGCTATCATTTGGTTTTAGTGACACATGCTTTTCTTACAACCTGTCATTTGATTTTTACGTTTCTTCCAGTCCTCTTCTTGTAACCTAAGGATTTCTATTTCTGCAGTTGTCCARTTCCTATAAGATTTATTTGGAAGCAGGCCACTGCCAAATTTCCATGCTCCTAAGCATTAAGGGCTTACTTTGAATGGGATTCTAGCTATCTTTTGCAACCTTTGTATAAATTCATACAAATTCTGGAACCTRATGACCTCACTACTGGCTGATTCTTCAAAGACCACTTAAAAAAAGTCCACATACATGTCAGAAACATTTGTACCCCAGTAGTGCTCAGCACTACTGTTGCCCATTTGTGATGCCAAGGGCAAGTCATTTCACACATAACTTTTATCTACCATAAACCAACGTGACCCCTGCAGGCTCTGCCAGCACTGGCACAGCCCAGCCATGGCCTCACAGGGGCTGTCTGTAKAAAGTACTTATATAAATTTACATAGAAGCTGTTTAAATTGCTTGCAGTGAACAACATCTTGGCGACATTGCAGAAAATGCACTTGAGGGATCATCCAATGCCTTACTGAAATGCAGCAGCTGCTGCTGCTGTGAATTCTGGTATGTGTCTCTTACCTGTACAGGTAGGAAATAATAACACAGCAAACTATCTATGCATGAAGAGGACTAAAAACCAAAGGACAAGGCACATTYCTTGAAAACTACACCCACAGAAGACATGCAGCCTTCCCAAATGTTGTAGAAACACTTTCACACTTCCAATGTATCAAGCCACTAAACAGCATCTACAYAGCCTCCTGCATCTCACAACTAATGAATCTCCAGCAAACTGAACAAATTAACTGGGTCTGAAATTCTTATAAAACCAAGCTGGGTGGTTTTTTTTCCCCCAGTTGAAGAGATTGTATTGAACTGTAAAACTCAATCTTATTCTCCCTTGACGGGCTGAAACCTGAAGGCAGAGCTAACGAAGGAAAAGGGCATACCTTAYGCACTAGTTGGTTTGGAGGCAGAAAAATGTGAAATTAATTAGCATTATCCTTACATCAAGCACAAGCTGCCACCATTGAAAATGAGTTAAAACTGTTCCTGCATAAAATGTCCATTGACAGCCGCTTCCACTCAGCCCTGACTGGAGCAGGCTGGAGCTGGCACAGACCCTTACATGATGTTAGATACAATTTGAACGACAACCGCTACCGTGTGCTGAATGGTGAAGGATCAGGTTTGTTAGGACATTTACATATCATTGGACACACTTGTTAATAAGAGGCCATACTTTGGTCAGCCCACTAGAGCCAAAACATCCAGCTGGGACCCTGGGACCATGCACCAGGAATCACAGAGACTGCCTTTTTCTCCCACCCTGTGCACCCACTTCTCCATTGGATCAAATGGTGTAAGAATACGCTACATCATCTTGAATGAAGRATTTTTCTAATCTGTTCATACCTATTTGACATTTAAGTCCATTAAGCTGCCCTAAAAATCATTTTGACAAGTCCTTCCATGTGGCCTTGCAAAGGACACATGGGACACGTCTAAGAAACACAGTGAAAGYAGGACATCAAGCTGGGCAGTGTTTCGCTTCCCAGTTTCTACATACTCCTCCTGACCTTACAWTCATCCTGCTCCAAGTCTGCTCTTTACACTTCCCTTGTCCCCCAAGTACTCTACAGTCAGCTTCAGCTACTGAAAGAAAAGCTATAATTTTAAGACTGGTTTTGAACCACACATCCAGCCCCAGAAACTTCCAAAGCTCTGTGGTACCACTTTGCTCTTTGTAGCACCAGGCTGGGAAGAGGAAATTATCTGGCCAGACTGTTCTGTAGAGAGAAGAYACAAGGTAATGTGCTGCTCTGCTAAGGGCCAGCAATGCCCTTGATGCAAACAGGCTGCTCACAGCCACAGAGCCTGATGCCCAGACACTGCATAAAGTTGTGCTGCCCTGCATTTGTATCACTGTCCCTGATTTTGCAGCCAGACGGTGAGCATTCGGGGTCACAGCCACTTAAGGTCACATTTTGATCCTGCAACATCCCATCAGGCCTTTGTCACTGAACTTGAAGGATTGCCACTTCTCACAGCTCTGGAGAAAAACAGGAAGCTCAGGAAAATGCCCATCTTGTGCCCAAAATTCTGCAGAACTAATGCAGTCTATAGGAAACTAGGATTTTCACAAAATTTTAAAGGAAATCATCTAGGAAATCATTATTCAATTCCTCTGCTAAGGCAGGGTCACTTAAATCCTGTTACACAGGAATGCATCCAKGTGGGTTTCRRATGTCTYTTTGCTGACATTTTYGGTTTTCCTTGTGTTYCTTTTTGTTCCTGGGTGCCCTTGCAGGAAGCTGTTGTGAGACGCATCTCAGCATAAGCAACAGAGACCCAGCACAYCCCTCAAATTCCCTTCCCAACRCACAGGTGCATGTACACATGCTCCTCTCCTTCCCTGCAATACAGAGCAGGAGATGACACAGATAAAGAACGACTTGAACTGCAGCTTCAGTACTTTTGCCTCATATTGCCACAAGACAGGCCTCAGGGCCAGGTCACACCAGATGCTTTTCCCACTGCCACACAGCTCCTCTCCSTCTGCAAGGAATCCTGCCCATGTGGGACACAACAGACTGAGCCCAAAGGCTTTTAACCCAGATTTCAACATCCATCTGTGCAAGCAGGATAACTTCAGGAACACAGAGCAACACAAGAACACGCTGCAGATTGCTCCAAAGTGCAAAGCCACTTACCGCTGGCAGCTGGACACAGTTGGAACTGACATCRTATTCAATGTATGCCACTTCTGTCCCTTCTTCCGACTTCCCATCTCTCATGTAGCAAACATCCCTAGTCCAGTTGGTCAGGCGATCCACCTCCTCCATTGCATAGACACAGAGCGCCGACTCCTCGCTCAGTTTCCCAGAAGAAGCCTGCCAGGCAGAGAAGGCTGCAAACAGCACTTCCCCCTCGGTGTCCAGGTGCCCCTGGGCCAGCTCCTTTCCTGGCCGGGTGACATAGGCTGCCTGCAGGAGGCTGTACGTGTTGGCTTTGCTCTGGCACAGCAGAGGTAACTCCACATAGGAGTAATAGTGGGAGTCATCCAGGCAGATGCGGGAGATGTACGTCTTGTACTCACGCGATTGGGATTTGAGGTCCCGCCGGTAGAAGAGGAAGTAGACRCTGGAGCGGTAAGTGAAGGATTTGATGAAGTGGTGGTTGTACTCTGACAGCCGGCCCACAGCCAGCTTTGCCGTTTCTTCATAGGAGAAAATGGAGTGAGAGTCTGTTGCTTGAACATCCCCTCCGTGGGCCCTGAGATTCCGGGTGGTGATGGGAGGAATCCCTCCTCCCACTCCTCGGCTAGTRTACCCTCGTCCCACAAACAGCAAGGGCACCTCATCCTTGGAGTAGGCGATGAGTCCCACAGTGGTGATATTGGGGTCATTGGCAGCGACGTACTGAGTGTCACCGGGGCTCTCTGGCCGGAAGAGGACGTGGTCGATGGACGCCAGGCTCCTCTTCTCACAGATCCCCTGGTGGACGCTGCCACACACGATGAGCTCCTTCTGCACAGCGTTSACCAGCAGCAGCTTGTTGTGATTGTCAGTGTGGTGTGCCTGAGGGCACTCCAGCTTTGACACCGGGGGCAGGCAATCCTTACTGTCCAGAACTGGGCCGGTCTGAACCATGTTCTCCAACTGCAGGTCAGAKGTCAGCTGAAAGAGAAAGTTGGTGGCCCCCAAGTAAATGGTCCCAGATTCCAGGTCCATGGACAGGTGGAGGAATTTTGTAGCGTTGTGTGAGAATGTGACATACTGCAGTCCCCGTGRAATTGATGCTCCCAAGAAACAAAGAACAGGAAGGAGGAACGTTCCCAGAGGCATGGTAAACACTCTGCAAGAGAGGAAACGCTGTTATAACTCCTTGAAATCAGGAGTAAATATTAACATTCAAAATCCTTCAATAGCACTCTCATTATGAGAGGTGGGCAAAAAAAAACCCCTATGAATAACCATAGAAAACAGTGCTAAAWATGAAGAGCCAGCACAGGGCATTTGCAGAAACACCCACAGCAAGAGGCCTACCAGAGTATCAGAGATTTAACTCCGTCATCTTCACACCAAAATGACAGGCATAGCATCTTCAGGAGAAGCTGCAATACTGCAAGTAATGCAACTTGGAAGCTGATCACTACTCTTGTAACATCAGAAAAATGCACATTTAACTCCACTCCTGCACAACTGAGCTTTGATGCGACACTGGAACTTCTCCAGGACAGAACCACATTTCCATAGGAGCCAGCACACTGCATCCAGTATTAATGAGCAACACCACMGTAAAACAAGCCACTGTCCAAGACAAACACAACCTGCAGAACCATTGTTTAAATAAACTGTAGCTGAGATCCCATTCAGAGCAAGCTAATAAGCCCTTAGCTCTGTATTTGATCTAGATACCATAACTAAACCCTCTCTTTGTTATCACTCATGGCTATCAACAGCCTCTTGTGGGTCTAAGGCTGTTCCACTCATGCTTCAGAAAAAACCTCCCCATGCCATCTCTGCCACTGAGCATCACCCACCCAAACAGAATCTGGGTGCCAGGGTGAAGCCTTTTGGGTGTCAGTCACAGCAACTCCCAGCCTCCCCCCTGGGGCTATCAGCATTTCTCCACCTCCAGGACAATCCCTGTGGTCCCCATCTCCTTGGGCAGTTACACAGCGTGTGCATGTGAAGGGGAGATCACCTTTACCTTTACTGTACTCTCTGGGGTAGAAGTCTCTTGCTGGCACTCATCTCTCCACAGCACCTCTCMCAGTACTGTGAAAGGTGATTTAAACATGCCTGTTTTGTGGACAATGGTCCATTCCTTCCCTGTCCCATRTCCCAAAGTGCAAGGAAGTCCAGATGAGGTGGATGTTGGAAAGACCCAGGGAACCATCAGACCTGCTCAGCTCCTCTCCAGGGGATATTCAGATCAATTCCTTTTGAAGTCGACCATGATCCACCCAAGCCATGATATGGATAGGAACAACTGATCTGGACAACTTGGGGAACCCCATAGCACRGTGGAAATGTGGTAATAAGTACCTGCAAGGTTTAGATTAATGCTTTCCCCATGGAGAAAGGGAAGCAGCTGCAAGTACTCAATAATTTACTGTGAGTACCACCTCATTTAAATCGAGAAGTAGGTGGTGATGCAGCTGTGATCTATTTCCTTCCTCCCCTCCCTCCCTTTTGCAGACAGGGTATCAAAGCTGCATAGAGCTACACAGCTGCCAAGCTGGGTCAGAGGCTCCACAGAGCTGATGAGTACAGGATCTCCTCCAGAACTGGCCTGTAATCTGCTGTGCTCATTTTCTCAACTCAGCTCCTCAGGGGTGATAATAATTTTGTAGTTAAAGTTAAGAAAACTATCATCACTTCCCTCCTAGGGCATCAGCCCTCTTGGGTCTTCCTAGTAAGCTTGAAGTGATTTTAGCTCAGACGTGCTTAAAGCACAAAGGTAGAAAAAGATCTGCAGCATTTCAAGAGTAAGCCACTCCAGCATTTACTGCAGGACTTAATTTAGGTCACAAACTTCTCAACCCACAAATTGTGTCTTACACTCCTATACAGCACCCAGCACACAATGTGCAGAAAACACAGTAGCAATGCTGAAAACAATAGCTGTAAGACTCTAGATCCATCTTCTACTCACTCCCCTGCTATTGCAAAAACCCCCCACAGAAGTCTGCTTTCTGGCTCCTTTGTCAGTAAAACCGRCATCTTTGCTCTACCAAAAGACCAGTTGAGAGGATTAGTTTACTTGTGAAATCCAGCGGATGGAAGGTATTATAAAAACAACACTTTATTAAATATAGGCTTTGTCAAGCTCTGCAAAAGCTCCACTTCACACGGTTCTTGTAGGTAAGTAGGAAGCACTGTCAGGATATACCCAGGCGCAGGAATGCCGGCTCTGGGCTGGCAGCTTTCCCCCAGAGCACACAGCCGCTGATTCACACCGGACCARCTCCGTGTTTAGGCTACGTGCACACTGGGGCTTTTGTTTGCCCTGATAATGGACACTTAGTGCTTTCTGCTTCAAAGCTATGAACACACTCTGCTTCACCCAGACTGGCAAACAGCCCTCAACTACCCCAGGAGTCTCCCAGGGTGGTGAGYGAGTGCATTGTAGCACCTAAGAGAAACTGTCATCATGTGGAAGATGTTACCTGGGAAAAGCCAGCAAGTAGACACACACAGACTGAAGGAAGGAGATCTACTTGACTCTATCCCCTCAGCTTCACATCAGCAGAAAATATCTTGCTCCATCTCCAGCATGTGAGCTATTTTAATGCATTCTCACAATTTCTGTTGGAGAGAACTTGATTTAAGGAACTCCTTAACCACACAACTGTATACCTCYGCACTGCCATCATGCAGATGTCACGATGGTTTATTGTGCAACTGTCTGGAGTCTCCTCAGTTTTAAAGCTTAAAATGCCTGCAAACAAAACAATAGGCTGATGGCCATCCAACAGCGGGCGCTTGACTATGTTGAGAACAGTCACGATGACACGGAGAAGGGAATCTTTGATCTGGAAGCAGCTGAGGATCACAAGACGTCATTACACTACACCACTCTGAGGAATCTGTAATCTTCTTTTGAGCTAATGCAACCTTCCTCTGCCAGCACTTACACAGTAAAATCGGCATGTGTCTCCAGGATTTATGGATTCYGAAACAGTGGCTTTCTGGCTAGAGGTTGTGCCTACAAGCTGCACGACTCTGCTCTGTCCCCGACAGAGCCCCACTGGCAACCACCAGGGCAGAACTAACCGGTACTTCAACTCAAAACACAGCACACAACACTAGTCCAGCAACATGGATCTTGTTACAAACTCATGGATCTGTATTTGAAACTACCCCTCATGTTTCACTGAAAGCATTTCACCTACTGGAGCACCTGTACTCAAAAGAAGTTGGAAAATCAACTAGTCCTTCATTTCAGCAGACCACAATCAAAAACATCTTGTTGTGGAGTCAAGGCTCCGACACATAGCTACTCTTCTTTCAGTCACCGATATCCCCCTGGAAGTCACTTTGTTATAAGCTAATCCTTAGAAGTGATCCAGGTAAGAACCTACTGTCTGGTCCTCATGACTGTGAGAACAGAGAAAACAAAACAAAGCGGGAGTACAGCATGTTCTGCAAGCTGGTTCTAATCACCCTACACAATGGATAAACATTGAATATAGTGTTCTTTGTTGCTCTTTGCTAAAGACCCATTAGCAAATGAACTTGTATTTATTGGTGGTGAGCAAACATACATTAGAAATGAGCAGGRCTGTGTAGCTATCAGTAGCTAGAAGCATTTCCACCCTACATGAAAATAGAGGGGGAAAAAAGCCAGCAGTGTCTTTTGATTCCATTTTCCAAGTTGTTTCTCAAGCACAGGCATCACTGCCTTTTTTAATGYTTGCCTTTCAGTTAAGCCCATCACAACCTCTCCGGGAGGACAGGAAGGAGGAGGATAACCTACATTTAAATCTGATGGTTTCATGACAGGCTACACTATGGAGCTCTTTATGGATTTACTGAACCATTCTGCTTCCTGTGCTCACTGCTAGTGTATAACACAGCTGTTGCAGACAGATTGCACTAAAGTGTGTAGCCTTTAATTAATTCTGAATGCAATTGCCAGGGTTTCAAGATTCTTTTTAAATATTCCATTTTTTTGATGAATTCCCRTTAAATAGGAAAACGCTCCAGACAATACTCTGAACATTGTAAAATATTAATATCCAAATGATACTGCTGAGTTTCATTTATTTAATCTGGAGCACAACAGAAGGGCTAGAGGATTAGTCAGTTCTGCCACAGAATATTTATATCACATTCACATAACAACAACCAGTAACACTGCAGTAATGGCACTATTTTGTTACTTGAAATTTGAAGTAAGACCGTGTTTTCTGTGGCACTATTTTTACCTCTCTGACCTCACGTATCCCTCTGAGCGACTTTACTTATTTATTAAAGAAACAAACCCAGAACTCATTTGGGCACATTTTAGCAGCGTATCAACACATAGAGATTATTCCAATCCTCACAGATTATTTCCCTAATGCCACATTCTATGCTCCAAACATAGAGAGGTCAGTTAATGTTCCAACGTCTAGGCTAGATTTCATACTCGCCACCAAACCTGGCAGAATTACCTTTGGGAAAAAAATTAGGTCCCTTAAATTTGCACCTGCAATTTCCACTGTATCATTTGCAGAAACAACCCGCAGTGTGAGCACTAAAAGATTTAAAAATTAAAAGCACCATTCTTCCAGCTGCACGACGACCCTTGTGCTCCAGCTCATTCAAATGGCTCAGCAGCAGCAAGACGACTACTGCTATCTTTTCTGCACAAAAGCTCTGAATTATAACCCCCTTCTAAAGCTTCATATGCTCAACAGAGACCTGCTGYTTTCTGCTGTGAAAGATGACAATCCCATTAAATAAATAAATCTTTTTTTTGAATCTTATTTACTACTACCAGGCCAGATCCTTGCTCCGTTGTTTAAGAACACTTGGAGCAAGCAGCTCTAGTAAAGATGAACACAAACCTCTGTTTTCCAAGTAAAATTGACCCCAAAGAGAATCTCAAGTCCAAGCCATCCTGTCAGAGCAGGACTGCCACAGACAAGGGAGCTCTGTTATAGCAGATGTGAATAACACCAAAGCTGAGGTCAAAATAACTTWAAAAAACCAACCCCAAACTTTTAAAGACAAAATATCAATCTGAAGTGGCAATGAAAGGTGGCAGAAATTCTATACTACAGAATTAACAGCATTCTTAGATAAACATTAGGGAAAAWTATGTTTTCTAAACCCTTGATGCTGAACATTACAAAGTACTTTTTTTGGATAGCAGTTGAAGTTTTACTAAAAGAATGTTGTACAAAAAAAATTTCAGCTTTGTGATACTTCAATAATACTTACACATTGCTCTTTGGAAAAATGGCAGAAAAGTGTTTCTACATCTCTACCTAAATATTAATCTCAGCCATGCTGGAATTAACTGATGGTAGTAGACAGGTATTTCCTCTAAAAAGCTCTAGCATAACCAAACTTTACCCTTGCAGTGATGAAAATGTGTTATAAACACCAAGCTTCCAGTACAACTGGTTAATGAAGTGTTAATGATTAATACAATGTTAAACAATGAACTTTTTACTAACCAAGACCAACTACACAAACATTTACAAGGAATATATAGTAACCACAAGATGCTTACTGTTGAAGAAGCTTTCTTCATATATACTCTGTCATTGCAAATTGAGGGCTGACTTTTCCACTTTACCATCCTCTCAAACACTAACTCAGTGTGAACTCAGGACCATGTTGCATGTGCATTTTTAAAGGGGGAAATCAGGCCAACTGTTGGTTTCCCAGCATTTTAACACAACCAAAGGATAACGTTCTGCCAKCGTTACACATTTGAAGATTAGAGCCCTTTAGGATCTGCTCCAACTTTCTGTGCAATCAAACCTCAGAAGCCCACTAACATCACTTCTAGCCCACGATCTCCTGGCTAAAGTCTCCTACTGAAACCAGGATTTTTTCTTGGGGCTCCTAAATGACAGAAACTACCACCTTAACCCAACAAGCTGATGCCCGCATGCTCTTTACCCCAAATAAAATGCCTTGTCATACTGTCTAACTTTGCTTGTCACAAAATCTTCCAAGTCAAAGAAGCTTCTAGTCACTTTTTGCATGAACAGTTTGAAAACTAATCCTCCTCCTTAATCCTCCTTGGGCAAGAAGATAAAGACAGCTATTCTAACTCTGACAGAGGTCCACCTACACAGAAACCCTAGCTCCAGCAGCAGACAATAAAAGATGCCTAAGAAGTAGAGAAAGGCAGACAAGCATAATGCAATCCTTCCCTTACACATCCTGCCAGCTTTGAGCTTTCCCAAATCACAGATTGCAGGCACGTGTAATCCTTCGGATGGATACATTAAGTGGTCTGAGCTTCTTCAGTCAGAAATACTTAATTTTTTTCTAATAGCTCTCTGAGTCATCCCAATTTGTGAACACCCTACTTTTTTAACTACCTGACCTGGATAAGCATTCCTTTTGACAGCACCTGACCCAGACAGGCCACTCCTTTGGCTTTTTAACAGTGCACTCAGAAAAAAATGTTATTGTCCCCAGTTTGAACCCACCAGCCCTCCATTTACCCACCCAAGAACCCCTTGATCTTYTAGCTGCCACATCACACTATGTTTGCATGTGGACAAATACCATCAGTGACTTAAATATTCTTTCACTGAGGAAATAGAAGTTAGGAAACTAATATCACATTCTCTCAGAGTATATCCAAAGAGCATAGATAAGTTTACAGCTATAATAAAACCCTGCTAGGAAAAAAGGCCTCACTGAAGTTACCCATCCAATTGGCTCTGCTGAGCAAATTCTTTGTTTCTATGCTAATCTACATAAATCTAAGCCCATCACTCCATGTAAAAACAAATTTGCTTGCATGAGTTCTAGAACCCAATTGTTGCCCAAAATATWGATGAATATTTAGAGCAGAGAGAAACCCCTGCAGTACCCAGGAAATTTCAAGTGCAGATTTCCTATTTCTGTTTAACTGAGMTTCAAGAGACAGTTTTTAATCTGGTTAATATTAACTAAATTACTTTCAAAGAAGTGTCRGCTAAGACTCTTGAAAGAAAAGTTAAGCTATTGTGGAATTAAAGTTACAGTCCCTATCATGATTAAATAAGTAGTTAAAAGACAGGCAATCAAGTGTTTCCCTGTYAGATGAGGGTTATCAGTGAGATCTGCCAAGAATTTATTCTGCAATCTGCACTGGTTCAATACATTCTCGTAAGATCTAAGAAGAGGAATACATCTAGAAGTGGCAAATTTTATTATTAAAAACATTGTTAATCAGAATCAAATTCAGAGAAGACTGKAAAAAGTAAGAAAACTCATTCACTTTGAAGTAACTACACAATATCTTATATGTCAATAAATACCAAACCAAACAAAAAATATTCTAAGTACATAAACACAAGAGGATAAAAACTAACTGTTATTGACTCGGAAAAACTTTGAAAACTTCATAGRTCAGTTCAGTATTGAGTATTAAGCAAAAAGGCAAATACAGCCTTTGGAGTAATTAGGAAAGAAAACACGTATCCCCATTATGCTGTCAAATGCTGAAGGCAGTTCTGATTCCCACATCTGAAAAAGGAGACAATGGCAAAAGGGACAACAAAGATGACCAAGGGCATGAAGCAGCTTCCATATAAGGAGAGATCAAGCAGAGTAGGACTTTGGACGGACAAAGAAAAARCCAGGGGGAAGATATGGAAAGGTCAAGAGATCTGAAACATGACAGTGTCAAGATGAAAAACATGGAGTTATCAACTATCCTATTTTACAATGCAGAAACAAGAAAGCACTCACCAAAGTTACAGACAACTTTCCTAAGTCAGCTCAGGGGTATTGTCACTGGATGTAGAATATTTCAAATAACATTTAAAATGCATAATTAAGTTGTAGAGCTCACTGCTGTAGGATGTCATGGAGACTAGAAACATAAACAAGTTAGAACAGGGATTATATAAATTAATGGAGAATACATTTAGTCAAGATCAAATGATGAGATACAGCTCCTGGCCAAGCAGGGCCCTAAACTGATGATGGTCATAAGCTGGGAGGTAAATGGAGTGGAGGGGTAGAATGAAAAAAAAAACAACAAACCAAACCCACCACATTATACATGCCCTGTTTCTTACAGTCCTCATTAAGCATCTGCTTCTGGATCTTGTCAAAGGCAGGACACTGAGCTACACAGAGCTTTGCAATTTGCCCAAGGATGATATTCTATTTAAACTTCTATTTTATGGTACATTTATAGACTTTATTTATTTTTAAATGTTAAGAATGTAACTCCAGCCCTGCCTAATCACATATTTAGATGGCTGGAAGCCCAACCTCCCTGGCTGTTTCTAAAGGCAGTATCACTCATGTTAACATTTAGATACCATCCAACTGAATCCTGACAGTGCAACACAAAAGTTAATGCACACCATGGGAAAGCGAACCCAGGGCCAGAGCCACAGAGCACAGCAGTGGCAGATCCAAGTTTGGTGCACYCACAGTCCCTCTTTCAGGAACAGCTCTTCCCTGTCTGCCAAGTGTTTGATGGAAACTCCTCACTCAGAGTGAACACAGCAGATCCGTGTGTGCTGTCGGAACAGCCAAGCCTTGGGCAGTGCTCAGCAGAACCACAATTGCTAAAAGTAGGTCAGGACCATCAGTTCTAACCAGGGAGAAAGGAAAGCTGGAGCAYGCCAGACTGTTTGGCCAGGTATAACAGAAAACCTTCATCTGGGATTTCATCACTACTTCAAACAGATGTGATTCATATTTTACCAGCCTCCACCTCAAACAAGGCACACCTTCCCAACCGCACTGCCCTCCCTGTCATTAGGGGCACCTCRCCCAGCCTCAGCCAGGATCCTCCTGTTCTCAGCCTTGGCTCCATAGGCTACAAAAGCCAAAACCCTGCTCTGCCATAGCTGTTTTGTGCCGATTTCCATAAAGTAGAATGCCCAGATAATTCCTCCAGAAACAGCCAGGACAGCACACGACAGCTTCTGTCTTAGAGTTTATTTTCCTTGGCAGGATGCCCTGCAGAAGGGAGAGAGGAGACCTCTRCAAACAGCACATGCTTCCCAGAGGACAGCACTGTGACCCCTAGCCAAGCTCTCACGTCCCAGAGCCAAAGGCCACACCCCCAAGGCAAGTTCTTTTGCATCCAGCCTGGCCTTGGAGTGACCCAGCAAGACAGGAGAGAAGCTTCAAACACCCTATAAAAATCCTGTAAAAAAGCAGTCCTACACTTCCCCACCAGGAGGAAAGCCCATGGTCTCCATGCCAGCATCAGCCCTGCAGGTTTGCACAGTGCAAGGGAGAACAGAGGCCGACCGCAGAAGGAGTTCATGCCAGCAGTGGTGCAGACCACAGGCAGACACACAAGGACCACATCCCAAACTCCACCATCCAGCTGTCAAGATGCAAATGAGAAATGTTAAACACCATAGCCTGCCTTGAATAAATGCTCTTGCTCTGCAGACATTAAGCAGTGCAGGGTGCTCTGTTCTGTTAAAGAAATTTCCTTTACACCGCTTAAGTCTCAGATTTAGTACCACAATAGATCCTTAAAGAACTAATATACCCTGGGTGGATAGGAAGAATTCTTGGAGTTTTCCTTCATTTCAAACAAAATCACTTTTCTGCCCTCTCCAGTAATGTTCTGGAGAACCAYACAGGCTAACAGCAGTTTGACAGTCTTTCCCTCTCACCTGAAGAGCGTCAGCAGTTCTGGCTATAGCTATGAGTACAGGCAGTAACATGCAAATATATTTAAAGCAATGCAGCTACATGAGTAGCACCTATYCCCTCCCACCCAGAAGAGACAGTAGAATCAACAGAACTCCAAATCACTACCACAATCTGCTTGTGGTTTGCCTTCAAAACAAGATGAGGTGTATTCTACCTTGTATTACTCAAGTCATGTTAAAGCATTATCAGAAATGACGCTTTGATCAATTAATCTTCCATGAATTAGTGCCTCAGCCTGGAAGGTTCTCAGTCATCAGCTGTGAACTACTAGGCTCAATAGCCTGGCAATTAGGTTACACAGGTCTGTTAGATAATGATCCAAATTGAGGTGACCAGACATCTTCTTCCACCTCAGAAAGCCAATGCCAAGGCTTTCATAAAGCCAGTGACAGATAACAACACCCCATGCTGTTCAAAAAGCCTGGGGACCTTCCCAAGCTTGGGAAGCTTCATACTTACATAACACATCTAAAACACAGCAGCTCCCACTGTGCCACTGCAGAAGCCTGAGCAGATTGGGTGCAGACCTGTGAGCCAGGATCAACTTCACACCAGTCTCAACTGCTCTGAACAAGGACTTSCCATTCAGGGTGGGTATCCAGTGATTTCGGATGGAGTCCAGCATGGAATGGCAGCCCAGGAACCATCCATGAAAGGCATTCAAGGTGCAGGTGATGGAGGAGYCACAAGCTGGCAGCAGCCATGCAGCCCTAATTTTCGACCCTACAATCACTGCCCTCCACGCCAGACACTGTCCACACTTGGAAGTTCTTGTTTCAAGGATAAAATTCAGAGCACCAGACTGCATACAAACAGGGGTGAAAGAACTACTGCTGTGCACAGGCTGTCAGGCAATGCTCTTCATTCATACCACAGTGGGTCCACAGCCTGGAGGAGTGAAAATGAGCARTGGGGAAAATTAAGTGGCAAAGGAAGCAGAAGCTCGGCACTGCAAGATTTGGTGCTTGGAGAAAAAAAATCCTGTGGAGCAAGAGTTCTCCAGTTACTTTGTTAACCAGCAGTTACTTTGTTATCTAGTCGGGTCTTATCCGGAACAAGAAATTTTGTAACAARACAAAATTTGCAAAAAAAAATTTTATACCTTCACATGGCTTCACAAACRCAGTTTCTGTTCACTCAGATTAATGAGATCCTAACTTTTTCTGGTAAAATACTTGAGCTCCTGGTTCAGGGCTGARAAAGCTTCTTTGGCGCTGTCCTAGAAGCACCAAGGTTCAGAACCAGCTACCTGCTCATGAAAGCCGTGGATTTTAAAGACCTTTTAGTTGAGACTGTTCTGCATCTGGTTTGCTASCCTCCCACCTGCACAGTCTGACAGCCACTGGCCAAGCAGGACTGACTGGCTCATCCCTYCCCCTTTCAAGGAAGCCCAGACCTTCACCCTCGGGCTGCAGAGATGCACTAAACWGGTCTGCAGTGCCAATCTGAAATGCAAACTGCTATGAGCAGGAATTTCAGCCAGTATAACTGCCTGACTGTCGGCATTTCAAGAGAATGATACCTTGCCACRGTCACCCCTGGGCAAAAAAGTGCCCAGGAGACAGGAAAACCAGATTTACAGTGGTTTGTTAGGAATAGCACTGAGTTCTACAGCTCGGTGGTTTCTCTGGTGGAAGGAACAGCGAGATAGAACAGAGAGGTTGGTAAGGAAACAAAGGAAAAATATGCACATCTGTGCTGGAAGGATAAACCATAGCCTGTGGTCAGCACTGCTCTGTTTGCAGACAGTTCCAGGCACCCTTCCTTTGTCATTTTTAGCTATGTACTCCATACACATGGCAGGGACTGTGCCTTCCTCTGGGAAGGGAAACTGTTTACTCTGCCATGCATAGATAACTAATCAAAACCCCAGGAAAGTGTGGCTCAGACAGCACTTTTAAGACTTATACATGGACCAAACTAAGCAATCAGCCACCTAATGTCAACCCAGGAGGCCACAGTGGAGCGGACACAAATTTAGCCTCATAAAAAAGTTTTAATTTAAATCTTCTCAGGGCTTAGTGGGAAATACACTAGTTAAAATCATGGATCAGCTAGGAATAGAAAAGATCATACCGGCTAAAGATGGGTTCAAACTAAATCTAATCTGAACAGACTGTCTGGAGAATGGCAGACAGGTCCAGCACGCACAGAACAAGCTGAGAGAGAGTCATTGCTTGAGCCAAGCTACTGATGAAAACCATAATTGAGAAATTGAGAACAAAACAGAAAAGAGACTCTATAAATGGGGTAGCAACTGAGCCCATTGCGACTCTGCAATGATGAGACACAGTTTGGGATAAAAGCTTCTTCCTGCATCGAAGAGTTGACTGAATGGGTGCAGCACATCAAAATGATGGGGGAGCGATCAACAGGAAGGAAACTCCAGTCCCCTCCACCTGCTGCCAGTCTTCCCCAAAGCGACCCTTGTCCTAACCCTGGACATRCTGCACCTGGATTCTCCCTTGGCCCCAAGCCTGTCTGTATCCCCACAGCTGTAATCTGAGCACGGGACTTCTCTGCCCCTCCACRGAGTAATTTCCACTACAGAACACGATACGCAGACAGGACTGTTTCTGTGTCCTTGGAGAGGAGCTATGGCTTCCCAAAATACACCAACTCACTTTTCAGTCACAAGAGCCTGCCTCCAAGAATACACATCACCATAGTTCCGCTACCGGTCAGCTTTGCATAGCTGATCCCCAGGGATTACAGCAGCAAAGTTAGACAACAAAAAGTTTAAAAAAAACCCCAAAACTCAAAAGGATACTGCCTAACAGCAGAGACCATGTCTCTAGGGACAAAACAACAGATAGCCTGACGCTGYTCTCTTCCTTCTGAAATTAAAAGTTCAAAGGAACAACTAGGGCTGTTCTGTACTATGCCCTCTGCACATTTGGGTAAGCATCTAAAATCAAGTGCAAGAGTGGACTTCCAAGGGTGAAGCATCTAGAAGAGAGCCCTGTTTCTGAGTTATTTTTAAATGTTTAGACAGGACCTAAAATAGGACCAGTGTTTTGAGTACTACTGAAGAGTATGAACCTCACGTAGGCCATGACATTTTTAGTTTGAAAAGGCTTTGGAACAGAGGTTGCACTGTTCATGCATCAGCTTATCACCCATTTTAGCTCAAATTAGGTTACAACCCATTATGAAGTAAGAAACACYCTTTCAAAGGAGGGAAATTAACACGAATAAGATTTAGGCTATCAGCAATAAGGCAGTTTCTCTTTCTCAGTAAAACCTACCATCCCATAACAGCAAAAATAGCATTTGCCACAGAGAAAAGGGCAAAGTCAGCTTCTCTGGTTACAATATTCATCTCCACACCACCCTTCCTACCTGTGTAGTTTCCAGAAATATACTCTCTGCCTCTTGTCAAATTCAAGTCAAGAGTCTGCAGACTCCAACTGACCACAGGCAGTGCCTTCAGCAAGCAAGAGGTGCATTCTGTACATCACAAGCAGCACAGAACCAGCCCAGAACACCAGCTGTGCCAATCTCTTCTTTTRCCAGTTTTATTTGCATCCCTCCTCTGCCCCATGCTGACAAACCAGGCTGCACTTGTMTGGCTCTGGCCTGAAACATATGACTGAAGCAAGCACATTGTAGCATTTTACCTCCTTGAATACTCTCCCAGGCTTCAGCAAGGAGCAGCTCAGGGACTTCTTGGGATAGAGGTGGTTTCTATGCATATAGTAATCTTCAATGGCTCCTTCTTCTGTAGACCTACCCCGTGTCCTCAGATGCACACAGATGTTTGGCATTCACAATATCCTGTGGCAAGAACCTTCCCAGGTTAACTGCACACATCAAGGACTAAGTTGTTATTTGGTTTTAAGTTTACTACATGCTGGCTCTATGCAACACCTATTCATATTTGTAATGGAAAAGGAAAAAAAAAATGTTGCTCTCCCTCTAAACTTTCCATGMCATTCAGGAGTTGAAGATARCTATCATTTATTGCTTTTGAGGTGRGAGAATCCCAGTTTATTTGGTTGCTCTTTTTATGGAAGGCAATGCTCACTTCTTTCTATTCACTGTTGGAATAGAAGTTCAGACAGCACTGTTACTGCTGTTCCATTTCTAAAAACTGAAGATACCTCTCTTAAGATGGCAGTGGTTTTCCTAAAGCTGTAGAAAACTCAACTTCCATAAGAGCTGGAGGAATCAGAGTGATGGTTATCAAATACAGCAGCGATTCCCCACTTCTATAGTGAATTGACAGTCAGGTAGTTCTCTGTTAAAATATTCAGACTAACTCTTTAAACTGAGCTTGCTCAAAAGTAAGTTTACTTTCAAGCCACAGCATTCAGCTGCACCCTTTTTCCTCCAGAATAGAATGTATTTTTAACAAACTTTCTCTCCCTTTTAGTTCTTTGAAAATACAAATTATCTTATATTTTAATTAGTCTGCCCTGATGAAGGGTAGATCCYTCACAAGATTGTGTGCCAGAGTTTTATTCTGTCATATGTTCTTATGAACACTTCAATTCATCAGTTTTTTCCTCGAGTATGGGCACAGTATTTAGAGATTTCTGATGCTACACAGAACAATATTGTTACCAGACCTTGATCTCCTGCAGAGTCATATAATATCTGGGTTTGGAGACTGTTTGTATCATGACTYCCTGAAAATCTTGAGTGATTTCTTCTATAAATGCAGTAATCCTAATTGCTTCTCACATTCTTTATGAGATATAGAACTTTGTTAGTAATACATGCTTAGCTGACTAAGCAACCTAAACCTTCCTGTCAGGCTGAAATAACTTTCCCGGCTTTACTYTGTCCTTTGCCAGTTTTACTATTAAGAGTCAAAGAAGCATTTTTTAAAGATGTAGAAGTATAACTGGAATTTAAAAAAAGAAAAGGAAGGCCATTAAAACCCAACAGAACAAGATATTACCTAGAGTTACAATACTCAGTGCTAACAGTTTCTTAAAAACATAAACCTATACCACAATTTAGGGTTTTGAACCATACTCTAAGGATTAGAAGGAACACCTCACTCCACAAATGGCCCATAACTGGACCTGACAAAAAGGAATGACCCTTCTCCCAAGGCTCTATGAGCACCTGAGGTGCTTTCAGAGGCAAAGGTGAATGTTTCCTGAAGAATTCTTGCCTTGCACACAGCACTGAAGTTGTGTGTTTATCTTTACTGTTAAAAAGCAGTGGTGCACAGAAAACAGGGCCGAAAATGAGCTCCTGAGCAGCTTAAAAGGGAGGGAAAGGAAAAGGAGGGAAAAAGTAACTCTCTCCTAGGTAACACCAACTTGCTACTCTGGCTGCACAGGAATGAAGTCAAGCGCGACTCAGATAATAACCGTAACTCACATTTCAGAAGTTAGTTTGTTCAGACATGATCTTTCACACTTAAAGGTACTAAAAAGCATGTCCTCTAGTGCACTTCTGCTGGAGCACTTTTTCAATAGGATCTGGACAGAACCAACTCAATATCTCAGAGAATACAACATACAGTCCTCTGGCCTCCTTACGATCTTTTATTTTTTATGTACCCTGAAAGCATGGATCCAGAAGAGACTGGCCTGAATTCAAGTCATCTCAAGTACTTACTCATTCCCTATTTCAAACAGCTTTGATTTAGTGGTTTTACTGGATCCACCCAGAGCAATGCAAAGCTGAGGCAACCAGACGCACCAATCTTTGCACATTTGTTATACGTATTCAGGATTTATTCTTGGAAGCTCCAGATTGAAAGAAGTTTTCTGAAAAACTGCTCTTTATATCTGGAGTTCAATCCATGTCTACTATCAAACTGAAACCACACAAGCTGCATAACCAGAGAGGTCTGGGCTGGGGGTTGCTGTCTCRTTTTGTTCATTGTTTTTATTTCTGCTGATCCCTTCTGCTGCTAAAGCTGCAAGTCCAACAAGCAGACATCCTTCTGATGAAGGGCCCCTATTCTCCCAGGGCTCTAACATGATACTCATCTCTCCAGTGCAGCAGTCAGTGACTCACCTGCATCAGCTCCTAGTATCCAGGTGCCAGAGTTTCACTATCCAGCCAGAATCTCATGCAGATTTGCAGATCTCCAGCAGCTCATTCAGTCTGGGATCTCAGGTGTACCACCCTACATTAGATATTCAAATTCCCATATTCAAATTCCATGTATTCACCTACAGAGTGCTTCGCCAGGCAAACTGACAGGGGAGTTGTTGTAACTATCCTGTTTAACAGGAAGCAGCCTGAAAGAATTCAGTTTCAGGGAGACATTTCTTCAAGGGTCTATGGCTGTCAACACCCCAGAGCTCAGCCAGCACCAAGCAGCTCATCAGACTCCATGGTGATTGACAGACAGAGATGAACATCACTCCTGCTCCAGGAGTTTGTCTTCAGATTTGGCAATGCTTACTGGCCCATTTGTACTTATAGATCACCACCAGAAACTCATGTTTTGTTTTGGTATTTTTTTTGTTTGTTTCTGTCTGTAGGTTAAATTAACTAGCATCTACAGAAAATTCAAAGTTTAAAAGTTAGGGTTTTTTTATTTCAACTGCAGCACCAAAGGTGTGAAGAAGACTCTTGCAAAAGGTGTACCATGGCCTGACTTTGGTAGAACTGCAACCCATAATTCCCAATCACCCCCTCAAGAAAGTTGGGGTGACAAAGACAAAAATGACAAGCAAATAGGCAACCTTTGGAATAAATACATCTGCTTACAGCAGAATTCTACACAACAGAGCTTCTGTTGAAGAGACATCCTTCATCCTTCACAGGATTTCCCTGCATAAAGAGAATGTTCCCTTTGCAAAGGGAACGAGTGAMCATTCCCACACACAGCCACTCACTCTTTCCAGCAGACCACGTGCCYGGAGAACTCGTCCAACTAATCACAGGTGGTACAGTTGGTCAGGTGGGTTCGTCACGCAGCAGCATCCAGAGGCTGCCCCGCATGACAGTGGCCACACAAACGGAGATGATCAGGAACACGGAGGAGCCCAGYGGGCAGCAGCAGTCCATGGGCATCCCAGTGCTGACTCCCGGCACATTTTGCTTACCATCTGGACTCTTGGGAACGTTGAGACACCTTCATTTCTCTTATTGAAGAGTGTGCCTCAAGCTGGAAAAAACAACAGAGCATGAAATGCAAAGACTATTTTTCCAATAAATTAAATCTGTTGCACTTGACTCCCGCTGTGGTTCCCTTCCCCCGAGAAGGCATGGTCTGGCCAGCTGCACAAAGTCCAGGCAGCCCTGGGAAAACAATGGGATCTTTTTCTTGCCAGAACCAGCCTTCCTGTTCACCCTTCTAACCATGGCATGGAGGACACCCCCAGAGTGTCTGTGGAGGAGAGGAGTCTGTTGGCATAGCAACYGTACACGCTAACTCTCTGCTAATGAACAGGGATAAAATGTTTTGTTCTCATTAGGAAAAATACAGACACATTCCTGATTGGTGAGTAATGTCTCTGCCTCTGAGAGATTAGCTCAGAGCTGTGCAGCCTGAAACAGCCTCAATTCAGCCCACTGCAATGCTTCCCTTGAACAGCCACTCTCCAAGGACCCCAGTCTCTCAAGGGAAAGCCCGCAGAGCTTCCTGCAGCACTTTGCCTTCGGGCCTGAGACAGCTCAAGGCGAGAATAATGAGAAGAGGCTTGACAGGAGCAAACCAGAACAGGCACAATGGGAACACACCCCCTGTCCCTGCAGAGGAGCCAGCTCTCGCTGGTGCTTTCGCTGCACCTGGGTCCCAAGCTACCTCACCGCCAGTGAGTTTCTCTTTGTGCATCCACTGCGGGTCTCCCTTACACAGGGCTCTGATCAGCCTGGGACCCCAGCTCCCACTCCAGACACATTTCCCACATTTTTCTGGGTGAGTAAATGGACAGAGCAAAGAGYTGCAGAACACTCGGCAGCAGTGCTGCCTGGGTGCAGAAAAGCAAACCAGGRCTCCTGCCTACCAGTCTTTATTAGCACTTTGGCATTTAACAATCAACAAGATCCACCATCATTCTATCTGCAGAATCTTTGCACACTGTTGTTTTATCACTCAGGTCTGTATCTGGGTGCTAACCCAGGCCACACAAAGCCTCTGCCCACACAGGCAATACTGCTTCCCAAACCCTCTCCACTCCCAATTCTCCTCCCACAGTACAGCAAGTGGGAGGATCACAGTACTTCACTCTTTGCAAAGATGATCCGGGGCAGATACAAGGCCAGACATCCAATGCACAAGCAAAAATCCAGTCTCTCACCACACCTTTGCCATGCTTTTGGCATAACCTGCTCTATACAGTGCAAATACAGCCCAGCAGAATCAAACTGTGAAACTGCACTCAGAGCCCACGGTTCATCTCTCCTTTATGAGGCTACTGGGTCCCATGCCCTCACATCAGTTCACCTTGCCTTGAATTCAGAAGCTGTTGAGAATAGGGAACTGCACACCTTAGACCTCAGAGGGTACTTTGGAGTCTTTCTAGGGGTTGAGCAGGTACACAGACTCCCTTCTCCCTCTGGTGGGAGACTGGTGCTGGCCGGGATTAATACCTCATGTAGAGATACACTCAGCTCCGCAGCAAACGGGGATGTTGCAAAGCTCTCTTGCTCTCCCAGCCCCCTGCACTGTTGATGGAGAAGGAGTGGGATTTAAGCTTGCAGGCAGCCGCAGGCTGTGCTCCAAGCACCCRCTAACTCCCTTACGGGCCCTCAGACTTTCACCTGCCCTTTTCCTGCTCCTCGGGGCTTCAAACACCTCAACTCAGCAGCTCAAAGCCATTCAGGAGAATACAGAATCAGCACTGGGAAGGAAGGACTATGCTCCCTCATGCCTTTGAGAAGCTTGCATGTCCTCTAGGGAACCCAACACTGCTGCCGTCCCTCAGCCACAAACCTTTGTATTAACCTGTGCTGTGGTCTGCCCATGGGACTTCTACTGCTCCATTTCTACCTTACATCCTCCCAGCTGGGAATTCAGTTATTTGAGCCCCTAGGCAGGCACTCTACTGCCTGCAAAGCCATCTCTCTTTGCCTAAAGAGGAGAAATAACCCAGGCTCTTGCCCAGCAGCGACAGACCCCGGCCTYGGCTGGCAGCCCCTGCCCAGCCTGCCGTGAAGCGCAGAGCCCTCYCAGACCAACACAAGGCCAGAGGGGCCGGGGTGCTGTTTTCCAGCCTCCAGGCATTTTACTTGTTCCAGGCGATCCCTCCCCCAGCCCTCAGAAAGRAAAAGCCGTGGGAATGGAGCTCAACACCCCGAAGCAGGCTCACCCCCGGGCGATGAGGAGCTTAACTCCCTGCGCGCCGGCGGGCAGCCCTCCACACAGGCTGGCAGGAGCTCGGCACGGGGGACACCCCGGGAATGGCCCCATCCTGCTCCCTGCCCTGACGGGGACCCGCAGCACAGCCCCCAGTGCTGTGCCAGCAGAGAAGGGATAGACCTGCCACTCGCCCACCACAGTCTCTCGCTTTCGCAGGACGCCCGTCGTTCCTGCAGCTCTACCTTCCAGTGTTTCCATCCTCCGCCAGCACACAGAAAGCAAGCCGCGAGAGGAAAGCCCTCTTTTTATCTTTCCTCTCTCCCTGCACGTCCCAGAGGCTGTCCACTTAACAAAAAGTTATCTTTASCACGGCATCAAGGCACTTTTCCTCCCCTTCGCCCCGCACGCTGCGGTACAAAGCCGCCCTCGTGGGGCAGAGCCTGCGGTCAGCCATCAGCCAGCATRTCAGGAGTTAAGTTCGCATTTCCATTCTCCTGACCTGCACCAACGCTGGCTGAATATCGAGCTATTCTTTGCAGCCTGATAAAGCATGAGAAAGCTAAAGGCCTCACACACTCCTCTTTTCACGGCTTGGCCTGCTGCCCACAAGCTGTCACTCCCTGGCACCCAGGGCAAAGAGAGAGAGGAGGCCAAACTGCAGCCAGCTGCAATGAATCACTCGCTCCCCGTCCCTCCTCCCCAGGGAGCCCGGGTCCCTCCTTCCGGCAAGGGGATAATGTCTGCCTGGCTGCGCTGGCTTCTTTCACAGAAAAAGCCATCCTGGGGCTGGGCGGGGAAAGGGGGGCTCCTATTGCAAAAGCTGCTGCCACAAAAAAGCGCAAAGCGGCTCCCAGCAAGACTGAAGAACAAGCATTTCTGCTCAGCAGCTGGATGGGAACGCACGCCTGCGAGTGTTCAGCACAAACACCACTTAAAAATCTGAAGTTGGTCATTTGTCTAAATTGCAGGAAATTCAGGAGGAAGGCTCAGGCACAGAATCTGATTTGAAGGAGACTCTTTATCTCTTCGTGCCCCACTCATGCGATATTTATTTTGGGGACTGATTTCCATTCAGTCCTCTCCTGGCTCCCCTTCTTCTCACTGTATCCAGCCCAATTACCAGGTCTCAGCCAAGCTCTTTCAACCATCACCACCACCATCCCCTCAAGTTTATTTTGATGGGTTCCATCATACCAAACTGCTTCCACACATTAGACTTTGTTCATTTTTAACACAAAACAGCAGAGGGARATGTCCAGATCTCAGGGTCACTGGTATTCAAGACAAAAAAAATGTAGCTGAGAAGGAAGAGGAACACCAAGGTCATCATGTGCATTTCTTGTATTATAGACTCGCATTTGGAGAGGAATGCTTTTGAAAGGTAAAGATGTCCAAGCCTTTGCAAGGTCAAGATGCCATCTGTTTGCTTTCTGAGGAAGGGGATATTTATCAGTAAAACACACACAAACTCAGTCCCTTTCCATCATACTAAGCATGAACTGAACAGGAGCATGTGGATCCACATGGCACATGGGATACCTCCAACCATTCATTTCTGTCTCCTGTAAAGAATCATTTCACTGCACAGTAGCCAGGCCCTGCTCMACACTTGAATCTCTCTCAGTACAGAGGAAGGGGATGCAAACTGCAGTCTTACTGGGAAGAGGGTTTAACCCCAAACCCAGCAAAGGCAAAATCTCRCTATCTCAAGGGAAGATGAGAGGTTGCTTTCCCAAAGGCATGTGCTGCCACGTCCAGCACCCCTCTTCTCCCATTAGCACTATCCCAGTGCCTCAT
This sequence comes from Malurus melanocephalus, assembly GCF_030028575.1. Classification (NCBI taxonomy): domain Eukaryota; kingdom Metazoa; phylum Chordata; class Aves; order Passeriformes; family Maluridae; genus Malurus; species Malurus melanocephalus. Next base: position 2,583,191 of record NW_026623256.1, on the reverse strand, counting down.
ATCCCTAACAGTCGTACTGTCTGCTTGGGTTCCAAATTCAGCACACCTGTCTGCCTGTGTGAGGGAGGGCAGGATTAAATAAATTCCTCTTATCTCTTCCTGCACTTGCGGGGTGATGAGGGAAGGAAGAGCTACAYAGTTCCCACCTGGCAGACAATGTGTATTCAAACAGTGAGAAACTCATCAACTTTGCTTGAGTCACTGAGACAATCCACAAAGGGTTTCTTTTATTATTGTTGTTATTTGGGCTTTCRGGGTGTTTGTTTTTACAAAATCTGGAACAGCACAAAACAAGATCATGAAAAGAGAAAGAAACCTTTTTTTTAAGAGAAACGGAAGAACCGTCACTACTTCTAAAGCCACTTTCATCACAAACAAGTTTTAAAAACACTCTTTCAGGGGCATGGGCTGTCAAGAATCACAAGTAATCACAGTCAATGCCACTTTATCACATTCTCTGCCAGATGACACACTACATATGGATTTTCCCTTATAGTACATGTAGAGCACTTTGTAAGGTTTCTCCTGCACTGCTGTACATCTACATCAGTAAGTGCCTCCTCCACAACACCTGAAGCTGMAAAACCAGTACATTGAAAAGATCATTACACAGAGCATCCACAAGTTAGCAAGCTCYGGAACTCGGGTTACCCCTTGTGCAAATGAAACACAAAACATTCCCTAACCATACTCACACACACTGTTCTGCTGTGGGAATGCCAGCTCATCCAGCATTGCCCTCCTCTGCCAGAAGGATCTCTAAGTGCAAAGCTTAATAGAAACAGTTAATATCCTGAGCATGGCTCTGAGCCATCTGAGCTCTATGTGTAATATAATCGGGTTCATAATGCCCAGAATAGCACTCTGGAGTCCTAGTACAGACTAAGACCTCACTGTATTAAGTGTTGTGTGGATAGTTGCAGCGGTGCAGTTTTCTCTTCTGTAAAATTACTGAGCGYCATATACAGGAACCAACCATAACCCGTATTTTACACAAGTTAGGACACAGGAGAGCAATGTATACTTTTCAAATGTCTTTTTTTGGCAGCTAAATCAAGTTARTATTTTCACAGACACACTGAGGGAGGGAGGGAAGGGAACACTGAGGTTACTCTCTCTCTGGAGCAGACAGGCAAAAGCCTAGTTCAGCCAAAGCTCACTGAGGCTCTTTATATTCCCGTTCAGTGACAGAGGTCACTTGTCGAAGCCTGAACCAGATCTGGTACAGGGCTGCCTGCTAAGCACGCTGGCAAAAGGATCTGAGCTATACCCTTCTCTGCAGTTGTTTGTGTTTYTTCAGGAACACCAGAGATCTGGAGTCTGTCCCAACACTGCTTGCACTGCCTTTGCTAAAAACATGCCTTTTAGCTCCAAAGTAAAATTTGTCTTGAATTCCTTGTGCTCTGAAGAAAGAAAACCCATACACAGAATCCTTGAAGAAAGTAACTGCTTATGTTTGCCAAAACACTTCWCTTATGCAAATTCTAATTCTTTCAGCACAGATTCCAGGACACTTTCCTACTGCAAATACAGGTTAGATCCATGTTTGAGCTGATTATCCTGTGATGCTCTTTAGGKTCACATTGCACAGCAGGTGCTGCTCATACTTCCAAAGCATCCAGAAGTCACAGCTCTTCAATTCATTGATTTTTACGAGGCATCAGGTCATGCTGTCTGGCCTTCAGCTGATCACAGTTCATGAGCTTTCTACACATTTCTGGCTTATGAAATGTAAGTGTTTGAAGTGAATAGAGACTAGATGCCTTTGGGCAAGATGCCTGAGGCAAAGGCCTCAGGAGAGAAATCCACCATTTCCCAGGCTGATACAAATGGACAAGCATCCCCTTGCTTCAACTTTTATTCACTATTTGTGAACTGGCTGTGAAGAAGGACATTCTCCTCTCAGCTAAAAAAATCTTTTAGCTAAAAAAATCTAAAATTTTTTAGCACTGCCTTGCTTTTTCTTCTGCTCTATTGTTCCCCAGAGGAGAGGAGCCCAATCAGCCCATGAGGATCAGAGCCTGTCCTGCCCTGGTGGCATGTTCTCTTGAGCTGAGCAGAACAGGAAGAGAAACTTCCACAAGGCAGTTTCTTAAACCAGGGATACAGTGAAACAGAGTAGGAACATGGGCAAGGGCAGATTGAACACATTCATAGCCTACCAGCAAAACTGCCATGAGAGACCATGACCTAAAAGAGATTTCCAGGGAGAAACACCAGATCCAAAATGATCACCTGCAGCCCAGCTGGGAGCTGTCACTGCCTCCATTCTTGCTGTACCACTGCAATGCAATCACARCCACAGTACCATCCTTTCCCACTGAAGTACCCGTTCCTGTAAGAGGAGGTCATAAAATCTCATCTCTTGCACGCCATGAGTGATGAGGATCTGAAAGTCTGGGTTTTGGCATCTAAAGTAACTGTTGTGAAAATGTTACAGATTTTTGCMAGAGCAGGTGAGAAGAGCTTTCCAACTTCTTGTAAAAGATGTGTACAGAGGCAACCCAGTGCAGAACTGCAGGGACAGCAAAAATGCAGTTTCTGGGAGAAAGATTTTTCATAGGGATATTGGTTGAATAACTTCTTTGTTCCCGACTACAGTGAAAAAAAAAAGAAAAAAATCCCCTTCTTGCCATTGCTTTTGCCATTCAAGACATTGTCATTGTCACCTTTCAGATGTGTAAGCATAAGAGACAGCAGCAGCTGAGCTGTAGTAATTAGGAGGGAGAGATGTGCAGRCCTTGTCTCACATCTTCCTGTTAAGATGCAGTTTACACTTTGGCAGGTTTAACAGTCCCCAGTGAAAAYAAGCCATCTGCATCTGCTCCAGCACACCATCATAATTTCTGAACCCTTCAAGCAGTTCTGGAAAAATCAGCATTGCCKCCCTGCTTTTTTCAGGTCTAAATGAAGTCACAAACCCATTAATTCTCTTACAGTAATGCAGGAACACTGGCTCTAGACCTGTTCACAAGGCATCTGCTTCAAACAAAAAMCATTTCCCATTTTATTCAAGCATCTACTGAGTTCCAAGTTTCACTGCTTTCTGTACTTGCAGCAGAAAAGCCAAAAAGGACGCAAGCAACCTTATTCAATTCTATTCACAAGCACCCTTCCCTGGGAAAGCCAATAACTTTCAGAGAGTCTCTGCAGACTTTGCTCCGCTGCTTTGCACACTGGAGAATGGCTGGTTGGTAATCCTCTTTTCACTCAGTGAGCACAGACCCAAAGGTTTTCGTTCCTGTGAGCTCAGAAATTTCCATTTCCATTTGAGAGAGACATTTTCCTGGCACTTCTCAAAAGATGCATTTGTAAAATAGGGAAACAACCTCAAGGAATGCTAAAGCAAAGGAATAAAGCTGTACGTGGACAGTCTTTCTACCTCGGCCAGGAAAGGAAATTCCTTCTCAGCACCAATGCCCATAAACACAACCTACTCTGCAACTACCAAATACCCGATCAACACAAACTGACCAGCTGACCACCCCACCCCGTACAAACACCAAACATTTTCCTCAGTGTTGRTTTCAGATCACCTGGGCAGCAGCCTCCAAAATCTCAAATGAAAGAAAAAGTCCAGAAACATGAGTTTGTGTGTACATGGAAGACAAAAGATAAGGGGTGCACATCAGATGGYTGCAACACATTAGGGGGTGAGGGTGTTCTACTCAACTCATTACAGGAAGACACACTCACATCTGTGGTTATTTAACTTGTAGTCCATACACTTTTGCTGTCTCAAAAGGTAATTAAAAGTCCAAATCCATTGCCTTACATGTATCGTAAAACGTTTAGAAGTTTGCAAATCCAAAGAGGTTGAAACTTGCCTCTTCCAAGTGCAAAACATTTAGATGGCCCAAAGCCAAGTCCCAGCAAAAAGCCCTAGTCAGTGGCTCAAGAACGCCTGCTCTTAACACCAACCAAACACATACAAACCCTCTGGTGGAGCAATTCACAGTATCATCTGCCACAAAAACTCACTTAAAATTGCAGCTATCATTTCTCCTTAATTTTATGCCAAGGAAACCTAACTGAGTTTCAGTTTGACACTCCGAAATAGTCAGCCGAGTGAGCTGTTTTYCCTGCTTTGGGGAATTCCTGCTTGGTGTTTCTGTAAAGAGAAACAAGAAGGCTTCACACCACATCAGGCAGGATCCCCTCCATCACTCCCTGCTCCTTAGCAAAGGCATTCCTGAGGTGCACTGTGCCCTAATAAATCAACAYGTTTCCCGGCAGCTGGAAACTGGAATTCTGCAGCAAAGGCAAACACCTCCCCAGCTAAAGCAAACACAGCCAGRGAGCCCCTGCTGAGCACCACAGCTACTGTCAAAAAAGGGACCGAGGGAGAAGGTGGGACCACGAGGCATCTGGCTGACAAAGGGCAATCTAGCATAAAGACAGAAGATGGCCATAAGTCCAGTCCTGACCCAGGCATTCCTCTGTGCAGGCATGTGCTTGCCAAAACGTTTTATCAGAATAAACACACATTTTTAGAGCAATGACCATTTTGCCCTCACACAGATGGTACTTTTGCTTTAAGAGCATTTATTTTAGTGTTTAGAAGACCCGTGTAAAAGATCCTGCAAAAATACGGAACAAAAATAGCGCAGTCTTAAACAGCTTATAACTTAACTCTAAAATAAACGAAGACAAAGGGAACAGCAGTGATCAGTATGAGCAGCACTCAGCTCGACAGAACAAGACGACTGCTGTTTCCAGGSGTAAAGGAAGGCGTTTGGGTTTTTTTTTCTTTTTAAACTATATAACGGAATAGACCTGATGAAAGATTTTAGAGATGAATTATTAGGTGGGTTGGAATACATTTATGGGCCAGCCACCTCTCTCACAGAAACCAAACCAGCCTTTTGCAAAAGCAGCACAAGGAAACAACAGAGGGTAATGTTACCAGACAAACAGCAGCAAGAGCCCAGTTTCCAGTACTAACATTTGCTAGATTGCATACAAAAAACTAGATGGGCTGCTTCAGTACCTCATTTTCAGTTGCACTTGGTGAGTAAGGAAAAGGAGAAACCATGCAGGGCTGAAACAGTAACAGTAAAAGCAAAAGAGCTGACTGTTTCCAATGCTCTTACAACAGGCACAAGCACATCAATACTATAAAAATATCTCATTCACTAAAACAAAGGCATCTTCCTCAGATGCACCCCGAGAGGTGAAATAAATATTCAGATTTTACCATCAACCCCCTCCTGACTGTTACGCTCTCCCACAGGGAGTTTCCTGGTAACGCTTTCAGTGCATGGAGGGGAGGCAGCACAGAGTAAGTGTGAACAAATTTACTTAAGTCTGACCCAATCTGGACTGCAAATCCAAATCTTCAACTTCCATGACATCATTTGGAGCYCTCACTTTGAGACCACTGTAAGGCACGTTTTCCTTTCCACTCCCTTGAAGATCCACTAGATCCCAGGCCACAAGTGAATTCTGCCTTCAGGGTAAATCCTGGTCCACCTACACGTGGTTAATTGAGACACACAGATGCCAGGCAGTGACAGTGCACAGCAATGGTGTAAAGCCAGCAGACCCTGCAGCAGGTGAGTGCCAGGAGCTCCCAAACCACAAATCATCCCCCCAGCCTGAGGGAGATCCAGCTGGCAGAGCTGTGCTCTGTTTGGAAAGACCCTGAGTGGCACTTAAAAGCCCTGGGTCTAGAGAAAGGAATCACAGATGAATGTGCTGGGTGAAGGACTCCTACATATGTATACGTGGAGAGAGAAACACACAAAGGAGGGCGGGGGGGCAGCTGGGAAGAGTGACAGCAAGACTTGTCTCTRGGCCTTGTGCTTATTTTGACCTTTCAGTTAAAGATTCTCCAAAAAGGCACTGCTCAGCCCCAAGCCTGATTAGATGTCTTGGGAAAAACAGAGCACAAAGCATCACACATGAATGAGCACAAAGCCATAACACGATCTTGATATTCCCACCCATCCATATGGCCAAAAAAAGCAACGTTCTTCAATGCAAACATTGGCAGCAGCAATATGAAACTAATGTGTTAATTAGCAGATTTTGCAATCCAGCACACAGCAGAGACTGCTGATGGTGGCTATTATACAGTCAATCAGAAGAGAAACAGAACAAGTACCACGTTACTTAAACCATTCACAACAAGGTTAATAATTTGCTAATTGCATATTTCTGGCCTGAGCAGACCAAGGTCTGTTTTTCAAGCTTCTTTTCTCAAAGGTATTTTAAAATGTATTTAGTAGGCAAAGCTCTCCATCACTTGCAACTCTTCTCTTTGTTAACATTCAGTCTCAACTTGAATGTTTAGCTTAAACTCAGGAAAGGTCTCTGCCTTGCTTTACATCAGAGTAAATGAGCTCAATGATTTCCCARCCTTGTAAAACTCTTTAGTTTTCAGCCTGTAAACAAACACAAGTTATTCTGMAACAATCATAGGTTAAATTACAACATCATCAGATTTACTTTTTGTATAGGATTTTCACATTGAATGCAAGAGAAGATTATGAAACTGAATTACTTAAATGCAATTGGAATGTAACACAATTCCTTAGAGAATATGGATTTACACACTGAACACTTACTAAAACTCTACTCTCTTAGCAAGTTTAATCAATAAAATAAATACAGCAAGACAGGTGAGATACAATATTTATTTCACCACTACACTGATATTTCTAAGGAATATAAAAAAGAAATACAAAGAAGATTTCATTTTCAGGAGATATTTGAAGTACAAACCTCAAACTGACACTCCTACCATAAACAAGATGCTTTATATCCAGGATGTACCACTTCTGGAGCATTAAAACATCCAGACATAAACAAAGTTTGGAAGGAAAAGAACAAACAGGGATGAAGAACATGACTGACTTGGTCTTGGGGTTATTTCTAAAGCASAGAAAGACAGAAATCAGTTGCACCAGGACTAGTCAGAGTCACATAATTTAAGGTACAGCCGCTCTGATTTCCTGCCTAACACATGGGTAGTGTTCCATTTTATCCACTCACACCTCCACAAAGGCCATTAAGTGGKTCTGTGAAATGTAGTGGTTTATGGCATCTAGACTAAAGGCCTTTGGAGGTCAAAACATAAGTTCACTACTCTGCTAGTAGTTTGCTTCAGTGGCTCCATCATTCTTTCTGGCAGTGAGGCCAGACTAATTTCTTATTTGTTTGTTTTCTGCCTTGAGCCATTAATTCCTTCTCTGCTGGATTAAAGAGAAGCTCCTCAGAGTCAATTATGCACATGTTTTAACCAAGTCACCTCTCAATAGCTTTTTTGGCAATCAACAGATTGGCCCTGTCAGTGTCTCAGTAGAAGGCAGCTTTTCTTGAATTCKTGAACAGCTTATAACTTTTTTTGTGGTTTTTTAAATATCAATTTGTTGTTCTCCCCCCACCTCTTCCTCCTTCTTCAGGGTCATTGCTTCGGTGAGGCACAATCAGTGACAAGTCAGCATCTCTGGCACACAGAAGTCCAAACTCGCCTGTATCAGATGGGTGTCATTTCACCAGACCCGTTTTACAGCGTTTACAGAAATCAGGCTGCAAAGATCRTATCAGTTCACTGACAGTCAATTATCTGACTGCACTAAGTGTAAGGAACTCATATCTTTCTTAATCACTATTTAATCATTTCTCCAAAAGCYCTAAGGAAAACTTCACTACCTCTCCCATTCTGCCAAAGACTTACATACTATTCAGGATATTCAAGCAAGAAAATCCCAACATTCCTGTCATTTCCAGCCATGGTTTTGAGTTTGTCCCCAACATGGTCTGCTTCTCTGCTGAATCAATATTAGCCATGGCTTTATACTTATTTTCAGAATACTGACTGTTGAACAGCAGAATACACTACCTGCTGAAGTCACCTGCTAGGAATACCACTTTCTGAAATGTACCCAGTAACCCATGATTTCAGAAACATCAGCCCTTTTTTTTAATTAAATAATTATGAGGTATGCTGTTGATGTTGGCAMAGATCAATTATTCATACCATTGTATGATTCCAAGTCAAACATYCAAGAAACACATTACATGAACAGTCACCTGCTGCCGTGTTTCTTTGCACCAGCACTTTCTTACTGTTAACACAACCCAACTCTTCAGAGGTGTATATCCTCTGAAGTATACATCAAAACCTACAACTACCCATCTCAAACCTCCCCAAAGATCCGACTTATTCAAAATAACTGCACAAAAATTATTAATTCCTTGTACATGTTAACCAGGCACTCCATACCACAAGGACTGGCACCTTCTGCTCCTTCTGTTCTAGCAGGAGGCCCATTGAACTTCCACCTCCAGTCAGATTTCCATTGCGTGGCACTTCTCATTTTGTGTTACTTCTCATTTTGAGCAGTACATTAAATGCACATCTAAGTTTGCAAAGAGCACAAGGCAGAGAGCCTGTATTCTGTGTGCAGGCAGGAGCACAAGACAGGTTTGGGTGGGGGTCAGTGTGACAGCTGGAATGCTCTGCATGTGGCTGTCACCAATCCTTACCTTGGCGTTTTCAAAGCAAAAAATTTACTTCCCATTGTGAACCTGCCGGCCCAGGAGCACCAATACCTGGCTGTCTGTCAGGGAAAAGATCACCAAGACAACTCCAAGTAGCAGAAACAAGCAGCCTATGGAAAACTGGTGTCAGGGAAGGCTACCCATCAGTTTTAACAGCAGAAAGTCTGCTCATATTTATGCATGACCGCTTGAGTGAACTGCATGACTGCTTTTGTTGATCTGCTCGCAGCGATCCATTCTTTCAGTAGGAACACCAAGAGGAAGCCATGCTGGGACTGGGCAAGTGAAAAAAAAAAMCACCCTGTGCACACAGTGAATGGGACAGAAAATTCCCCTACAATTTTTGTAAGTTTATTTCCAGCAATGTCCTGCATTGACTTTTCTAACAGCTTTTTGGGACACCTTCACACATCAAAGCCCAAGCCACACCACAGTAGTCATTTTGTCTAAATCTACTTTAGAAATTGATTAAACCATTGATTTTTTTTTTCATAGCTTATATAGACACAAAGTGACCTTTCCATCCCACAAAAAACCAAAGGGAATTAACACATGTAAACAGAGTCTTCATTTAAAAGGGAGTGTTTTGCTCCCTTAGAAAGATAGTCCTGCAATACTTTTCCTTGCAGCTCTCAGAAGACCAATTCTCCTTCCTCCAGTTGAACTATTCACCTTTCTGTCTAAAACAGGTGACAAGATTTCTCAGGGCATACACAGAAATGCAGCCTGAAAACAAACACAAGCCCCATCAGGGCTATTTTATCAACTAACTGCTCTATTTCAGTCCATGAAGCAACAACACAGAAGACAGTTCACAGTAGAAATAACAGCTTTACAAGCACGAAAAGTTTTGTTCTTTCTCTATGCAGAAAAGAGATTTTTGAGATGTATTTTTCATTRCTGAGTGAAATAACAAGGATGCTCCATGCATTTAAATTGGTTGAGACCATTTCCCTTGTAACCACTGCATACATATAATTTCTACCTGCTTAAAATAAACACACTGTGTTTGGGCAAAGTTCCATCATTAGGACCTTGTGCCTTCTGGTACTTCCCACATGGTGTACTTGGGGATGCAGATTACAATCCTAGAGCTGAACAGCCAGGTGTTATTTGTGTTTTGATGACCCAACAGGCTCTGGCAGCCTGCAGAGAACACAGAGACTGTAATTGTCACTGTAGCACCCGTTAGGATCACACTGTGCTGGCAGCACTGGGAGGAAGGGAAACAGATGCATAGCCCAATGGCTTTCAAACACTCAGGAAAAAGGATGAAACCTTGGAACTGTGAGTGCAGGTCATTCTCCTGTGACAGCTTTGCTCAGCGCAGCAGCGTGCTGGGACTTGCATGTGGATACTAAACACCTGCACCAGGCACAGACACAAACCTTTGATCAGCACGAAAACACTGACCTGCAAAAGTACTTAAACAGAAATGCTCACATTTCTTGGAACTGTGTGAGCAGCACCAGCTACAAGTTCGTCCCAGCAGGACACCATCCCTGTCATCCACTGGAGGGTAAACGCCATTCAGATGTTATTTGTCTGTAGCTAACAAGTCTGGTATTCACAGAACCATGGCAAGAGCTCTGCCACAGCAGATCTGTGATGGTGGRATGCTGTAGATGTATTTGGATGGTCAGCTCCGAAACACTGGTCTGTGATATGTCCACCACTTTGCCTACTCTTTCTACTCTTCAAAACCTTTTTTCATAGAAGTCAAGAGAGACAGCTCTCCACAGTGGAGAAGCCTAAATAAACATTGTGAACAGTGGCCCTTATCAATATAAGTAATCAAGGAAAGCTTCATGATGCCACCACSCTGTACAGACAGCATCAGACCCACAATGAAACAGAACAACCACTTGCAAGACCATTGATGGCAGGGTGCTGCCTGCGTTCTATGCACAGAAAATGCATTTACAATGCAAATGTTCAAGTATCCASAACAGTACTGCCACTACAACATACAGGAATAACTATAAAATATAATTARTGAGAAAGCATGATCATCAGAAGCCTTTAGATGTGTAGCACTGTGCTGTAGCTTGTTACTGAGAGTACTGACACAGGCTTTCACCTCCCCTGCAGACCAGTTCAGTGTGGAGAAGGAAGGGGCCCTGGTGACTTGGGCACTGTGAGGACAGAGACTTGACTGTCCCAAGCCCAGAGAAAGCAAAACAGGCTAAATGGCTCTTTCATCTGGTCCTGTGCAGCTGCTCATATGGCCACACTGCCAGCACACACAGTCCCCACTGCCCATCTGTGCTGCTGGGGTAAGTAATCTTCCAGGTACCTGCCCTCTGGGCAGTACAGAGAGCAAGAGCAGCATTTGTACGGCAGCTGCTCTATCCCACCACTCCTTTTCCTTTAGCTCTGCATCATGTCAGCAGCATTGGGTACTGAGCACAACCAGACACTCCAGCTCTGCAACTCCAAGTGCCTGTTAGTGTGGCCAAGGAACTCAGTCATCGACTCACTCAGGGATGGCAGTGCCGCAGGGGCTGCTCTGCCTTCCTGCCAATTCCAATTTTGCCTGTGCTTTGCCAAGAGGACAAGCTGGTAGCAATCACCCAGGGCTGTTCTGTAATTGCACGTGCACCTCTGCTGGCTGTCACACATCTGGAGAACAGTTTCTGGTTACAAATCCCGAAAAGGGAAGAAAAAAATTTAGATCAAAGGAGGAAATAAACAGTACGAGTCAGTGTTACTCGTTAGAGCCACAGCAGTGCCCCAGAAGGCACAGTCACACAAGGGAACCACCCCTCTCCACCGGAGCCACAAGAAAGCTGCACCGCCACACAGGATAAACAGCAAAAAGTCCTTGCCATCTTTACTTAAATCTCTCTCAAGTTTCAGGTTGACATGAAATGCAACTCAAAATATATTTCACCTAAGGATTAGAATATAAATTCACAAATGCTTTAGTCTCCCTAGGTACTTCAACCTTCCTGCAGCCTCATTTTGTCAATTTCTATCAAAATGCTAAAAAGATCTGGCAAATAAACAGATCCCCTGGTTAGTACTTCTCCATTTCCCACAGTGGCACACAGAAATCTCATGCAATTAATTCAGTTGCACAGCAGTTTTACCATCATTCTCTTGGGCAGAATCATTCAGTAATGGAGTGCAATCTGTACGAAGAAGTCAAACAGCAAGCAAATAAAGATCAAAATATTGATGTCAGTGGGATTCAAAAGTCCAGGAACTGCTTCTGTATATGCTTCTCCAACATATACATGTTTTGGCCACACGAAAGGTGGGAGAAGAGCTTGTGACTCCGGTGTGTGTGGAAGACGGCAAACAGATGATCAAAATGCTCACCACATGTGTTACCAAAATGCTCTCACATATGATAATTTTGTAATTTACTAACACAATTGCTCTCTCCAGCATTTTAAGAAGGTTTGATGCAAAAAAAAATCTTGAGATCAAAGCTGAAAGTGCTAAAGAGAGAGTTGCTTCAGGGCCATTAACTAAATCCAAGCTGTCCAAAACCCCACATCAGCTTCAGTGAGGACATAACTTCTAACAAAGCCTGGTCTGGCAGGACCATCTCTGAAGCCATGGTTTCTCAGCTTTAAATTTTTGTTGTCTGAAGGACTTCCAGCTGAGCAGAGCACTCAGTGGCACTGCCAGGAGCATTTTTCTCAAGCATTTGCTTGGCCAGCTGTTCACAGAGGTTAGCATTTCTTTATGGAGAYTAGAGAACCCAAAAATTCTGCAGTGTGTCACACAGGAGGAGGAGGGCAGGGGCACTTGTAGGCACAGAGAGATTTCAAGAGCACACAATCTGCAGGAGTCAGGACCAGAGCAGGGAAACAGGTGGGACTCTGGTTCTTCATGTAACTCCACACAAAGAGCAGTGAAGCCACTTAACCAAATTGTGAAATGGTGCAGCACAGGAAAGCTAAAAGAGCAGAGATTGAGACAAAAATCATTTTGAAATKACATACATGGGCAGAAACCCTCAGCTGAAAACACTACTTCTATGTAGTAATTTTCAGAATTATTATAACAGGGTAAGATGTCAAACATACCCATTCTATTTATAGAATGACATGTAATTTAGTCAGAAAACAAKTTTCATCAGCATAGATAAATGCTTGAACACAATCAGCTTCCTCCACCTGCACAGTTCCAGGCATAACTCCCCTCCTGCCACAGCAGAGCTGCAGGGAAGGGAGGACACAAGAAGGGCTGCATTTTCCTTGGAATAACTGCAGCAGCAGGATGAACCCCATCATTGCACTCAATACCACATTATGCCGAGATAAGCTGACACACATGTTTTTTTTTCAATGAAACCCAGAAGCACTGCCTTCAATTTCAGAATTAAGGAAAAGTGCAAAGAGAAGGAGAATGGTGATGACTTGAAATTGTCTGCACCTGCAGATACAAAGCAGCAGCAATCCATGCAGGCAATACCTTACAGCTGTGCATCCCAATGGCTCACCACAGATTCTGTGTGGGTATCTGGAGCAAGTGGTGATAATTCCAAAGCTCCAGTCCCCAGTGCAGAACCAGCCCAGCTAAACCRCCACCAGGAGTAAAGATCAATCCACTTAAAGCCTGTGACACAAGGATAAGAGACTTCCCACAAGAGACAGACCAGGAATAGATACAAGTAGAAAGATAAAATTACAGTGTTCAGATACTTCAAGAAGGGAAACGAGTTACCSTTTCCTAAAAGGGAGTAGCTACGAAGTTGCAAGAATTTTGAGAGCGGCAGCACTGGTGCAGAACAGAGGCTAGGGAAACAACAGTTCCAGGCTGTTCCACAGTTCAACTTCAAAGCCAAAAGCAAAGCAAATTCTCACACATGTACCAGGCACAGAAGAAGTGATCCTCACACTACCTGCAGTTTTTATTTGGCAAGCAAATCACTAAAGTTCACATRCAACTAAAGTCTGGGATCTGGACATTTCCTTAGGACTGTTTCATTTGAAGATTCACTTCACATTYTAATCAGCATCTAAATGTTGATCATGCTAACACAGTTTTCTACTTSATTTTCCCCCTCCTTTCCTTTCTTGAGATTGGCAGGTAGGACTTGCAAGTGAAATTCTAAAAATAAATTCAGAATATTAAAAATAATTTAAAAATTGATTCAGTGGCAAAATTTTAAAAATAAATCAAAACAACAACAAAAAAATCCACCTAAGCCAAAACTACTTGTTCCTTCTTTTTTTCTTTCCCTTAGCATTGGGAGGCAGTACTTACTTCTAGTTAACAAGAAGAAGACCTAAATTGTTTCCTGGAACCTCAAAATAGCTCAGATGTTTTAACTACTATTTGGCTGAAAAAAAAAAAAAAAATTATTAGCCGTGAAAACAAGTCCTCCGCATTTATTACTTAAGCAGTTGGGGAGAAGAGGCCGAGCCTTAACGAGCTCACACCAAAGCACTGTGGTTCTTCCATTAGTCAGGGCTGCGTGTCGGTACAGGTCGGAACATCCTCCTTCGTGTTTTTGTACCTTTGCAGCTTAGCAAGTCTGAGCTYCAACTGCAACCCCGGCCAGTTTATGAGGCAGGGGAGCATCTCAGTGATCACCACAGCATGCAGGCTGAGCCTTCATGGTTCCAGAGAAATGTTCAAGAAGCTAAACCACTTCCACACTGTTTTTAGAGAGTCCTCTAGACTCAGTGTGCCACTGGGAAAGGTCCTTTGGCTTTCAGCACYGTGCTGGAGTAAAGACTGTGCAACACATGAGTTTACTGTTTCTCAATTAAATTAAGCATCTACWCTGCCTTCCGGAGCAGCGGTATCATGTCACGAGACTGTGCATGTGCTCCTGCTGCCTCAAATGCTTGTTTCTGAAACACACATGCAAGAATTTATAGGAATTGTCTTCCGGCACCGAGATGAAACCAGACAAAGCTCAAATAAYGATCAATATGAATCTTCTCTAAAGACATCATCACAACCACCAGGTCATCAAAGACGCCTCCAATAATAGGACAGGGAAAATGATACCAGCACAATGAAAGACCAGCTGGCACATTCCCATAAAGGCAAAAGCAGMCCTCCTGTGGTTTTGATGAACAGCAGAAGATGAATCCTTTCAGATAGAGTAATCCTGCAATCAGATACTCACAAGAACCACAAATAAATGCAAATCAAATCCAGGGCTTTAACAGATTATAGGGAAAGCAAAGGAGAGTCAGTAGAACGCACCAGATCCCAGCACGCAGAGCACAAAGACGTTTCACTGAAGATCCAGGTGAGCAAAAAGGGCACCAGTCCAACCCCTGCTTCCTGAAACCAGCTTGTATCTAGAGGGCTAATTCTTACAAGAAAGCAGGCAGGCTCATGCCTCCTCCGACTGCTACCATCCTGCACAACCTGCAAGCTGGGCTGAATCAAAATCCTATCATCTTCCTCCAAGATACCCTTATGCAAGATTGGGAGGGCTCAGCTCAGAACTTGGCTACAACAGACAATTTGAAGTTTCAGGAGAAAAAAAAAYCCCAAGAGCTACAAACAAAAACATAACAGATGGAGAGGCTGTCAGTGAGGAGAAGAAACTGAAGCCCTCGTGAGTTTGCTTTGACAGGCAGCAGGAAGGACTGAGACAGAGAAGAGGATGACAGAAGAGAAATAATGTCAATCTACCCAATTCAGCAGTGTAACTTTTACCAGAAAAAAATCTCAAGCATTTCTGGGGAGTGGCTGCTTCATCTTCTTCTGTACTTTTCCTTGTCTGTTGTTCTCCCTCTCCAGCTGACACTKAAACTTCTGCTGAAAAAAATACCATGCTTCCCTGTGCCCATCACTGCTGGCTAAAGGAACACACCAGAAAGCAAACAGCAACAGTAGAAGACAGCAAGTGCAATTACTTTTGTCTTTTTTCATACACTGCTGGATAGCACACACCCCACACAGGCAACCTGGGTGGGTGCTTTTTCCTTCAGAGCACACCCAACATACAACTGGCACTGCTTAATTTGGCAGRCAGCCTCTCTCCAGCTTACGGGGCCACCTTCGGCAGCAACAGATACTTTTCAGACTGGTTCAGTCCTTGCAGGCTCTGCTGGCATTGCCAGGAAAGCCCAAGCGTGCCAGCAGCAGCAGCAACGCTCCAGCAACAACCCTGCTTCACACAAAGACTGGCACTGAAGGGAACGGCTCCACACTCTCATTACAGCCCTCTGTCAGCTATTCCCTCTGCCCTTATATGGGAACATCCCGTGGCCCCGCTGGGAATATGATGCTGTTGGTGGACATGAAAGGTAAGGCAATACCTGAGCTGTCAGCAAGAGAGGGCAGAATTTTTCTGTTCTGAAAAGCAAGCAGAGYCTTGGAGCCTGAACTCTTTACAGCACTCACATGGGACAAAGAGATTTAAAGTGTCAACTGCTGACAGACTGCACCCACCTTTCTCAAGAGAGTTATGCTGGTRATTTTAATCTTATTAAATATTGCTAATCGTATTACTAACCTAACTCTTTTCACATGTTGTAAGAAATTTAAAGAGAAAATTCCATATATGATCATRCTATGGTAAATGCTTTCAAGCCAAATCTCAATTTRTGGCAAGTCTYTGGCTTGCAGMTTCCAGTTCAGCTGCACACAGGTGTAGATGAGCATGGTAATAGTCCACTCAGCACCAGACTACTGACAAGTGATCTTCCCTGCTGRATTCTTCTCTATCCATAACTTGTTTGCTTTCTTCTCCTGTGATTCTGCTAGGGATTCTTGGCCTCTCAGAGTGACCCTATTAAAACCTGTGAAATTCCATGCCCCATTTGTAACAAGGRGAAGCACCAATTTCCCCATTAGAATGCAAAATCATGTAGCACAACAGCTCAGTGCATCAGCTTCCCCCTGAATCAGGGTGAATGCTTCCATCACTGGCTTAGCTCCCTGACGTCACACAAACACATCATTAATAAAAGTCATTGATTTCTGCATTTCATACACAGGGCAGAACACTTCTGTGATCCCTGTTCAAAAAGTAAGGTCACAAATGAGCAGACCACATTCAGTCTTGCACAGAATAGAGCACTTGTTTAAGTAAAATACTGAYCCCGCTGTTTTACAACACTCAGGGTTGTTGCCCCTTCCTCTTTGTAACTACAGCAGCACTCCAGATACTCTCCCAGGACTCCTCCTGTTCCAGACCGTTGCCCTGAGATAAAGCAGCAGCCACAGCAAGTTTAGATTTAAGAAAAGAAAGATCTCAAATTGCAACTCCTGGGAACAGAAAACACACCTGCTCAGAGGGGCCCAAACACTTGCTGCAAACTCTYTCAAAAGAAATGCGTTCAAGGTGGAAAACGAGATCTCCAGACCAMGAAGAATGATCCAGTCGGCGCGCTCCGAGGGCCGGGCAGCCCTTCCAGCACGGCCGACGGATGGCCCGACSCTCAGCCCGGTGCCACTTCCCACCGAGCCCTGCCCAGGTCGCGGGGGGCTCGCCCGGTCCCACTACCCGCCGCATCCCGGCAGTGCCACCGCCGGCGGAGCGGCTCGCCAAACCCGCCGCCCGCTCCTCCGGCTGCTCCGGGGCGCGGAGCCACCGCGACCCCCGCCCTCCTCCCCGGAGAGCCCGCCGCGGGGGCGGCTCGGGGCGGGGGGTTTCCCAGCGCACCGGAGCCCCCTCGCCCCGCCGGGGAGGCGCCGCCGCTCCGGAGGGGCCGCGCCCATCCCCCCACGCGGAGACAAAGCGCGGCCCCCGGGCGGCACCTGCCGCCGGCCGCTGACCCC
>NW_026623256.1:2553797-2565700 GCF_030028575.1 Malurus melanocephalus | reverse complement strand
CCCCAAAGCGGCCCCGCCCCGCAGGATCCGGCTGCCCCCCCCACGCGCGCGGCCGGCGGCGAGACCCCATTGGCTGGCGGAGAAAGGGGGCGTGGCCAGCGGCCCCTCCGCGCCCGGGCCGTGCCCGGGATCCCCATCCCGGAGGGGCGGCAGCGGACAAGGGGCTCCTGTCGCTCGGGACAACCAGCCCCTGCCTCTACCGAGCAAGGCCCGGCCACCGGCGGCTCTTCTGGACATTGCCGCCAAAACGASGGGCGGCTGCCGGCCGGTCCGAACGCACAGCGCTGCGCCAGAGGGGTCCGCGGCTCCGCTGGCCAGAGCTGGGTTTAAAGCTCTGTATTTCGGAAGAAATCTCAGAATTGCTCTTGTCTCTGCGTTTGTAGCGWCGCAATTTTGCAGTTAGGCTCGACAAGCCTTTGTGTTCGGCTGTCCTCAGCCAAGAGGTGCGAGTGAGCGGGAAGCTGCAGGGACACGGGGCACAGGGAGCAAAACCTGACAGCAAACCCAGTTTGTCTGCCTGAACACACACAGCATCGGGAGTTTTAGGCACAGCCCTGCTCCCGTTTGCAGCGTATGTGGGAACCASCACATTAGCGAGATTGAAGAATGTGACAAAAGCATAGTTATCTCCAGTTGCAAAACAGGGAAGGACATASCATTCCAGCCGAAAGACGGTGGAGACAAAAGCACCATAAAGCAGAAGCGCCTGAAGTGATATGTGTAATATAAACTGACTGCTGGTTTTGTGATTTTTATTCCTGTGAAGCTGGAAGCTCCAGTTATGAGCAGAGCAGAGGCTGGTGCTCTGTGTGAGAGACAAAGGCATTTCTTGACACTGAGAACTGACTGCATAAAATCCTCTCTCTGAATTAAGGGTAAGTTCTGTCAGTAACAGCTCTAAGAGGAGCAGAATTAATGCTCCCATTTTTCTCGCTCACACTGTAACTTCTGTGTTCCCCAGATGTGCTGTGCTCTGCAGTGTTGTTGCTCAGCGAATATACAGTTAGTCTAACAACTGACTTGCTATACATGCAGTGACTGCCTGTAAGTACGGGACGTTTTCCTGCTGAGCTGACTGCCAGATGTTTGGCAAYCCCAGACAAAAGATGGAGTTATGCCTTAAGCACCCAGCCACAAATTCTCTGTGGGGGAAAGAAAACATCTCTGAGGATATGAAGAAGTGATGCAGGAGCTGTAGGTAACAGCAAACTCGGAGGAAGAGTGCACTGGCCTGGGTTGTGCAAAGTACAGAGTTTGTTTTATGCCAGGGGTGCCCATCACTTCTCCTTTTTGGYTACAGACGAAGCTACAGATCTCCACTGAAGACATAAAGCTGCTCTGGAAGTCTGAATCGGGCTTTCCTCCCACGTGCATTTCTGACATTTCAGAGGGACATAGTTGGTATAGATCCCATGTCCAGAAGTGTCATTAAACATCTACTGTCTTTGTTACAACACATCAGTCTCTCATACCCCCACCCCCASCCCCAAGCTTTTATGAAGGAAAAAAATATGTCTGAGCATTTAGAGATGCTGAACAGTCCACAGAATCTGGCAGCATGACCACAGTCTCCCAAAGGAAAGATTATTTCAGAGGCAACTGCTGGCTGCCTCTCTGGACCTTTGCKCCCTAGCCCTTCGTTATGCTGAAAAGTCTGTGGTGCCTGCTGTATGCAGAGCCCATGAAGACCCCTGAGGAGATGATCCCTTACTTGTTCTTCTCCCCACACAGAAAAAGCCATCCTATTACCACACCCTACCCACTGAATCGCTCTTCAGCTTAGAATTCACTGAATTATCATCTCACTAATCAGAGACGTTTTAACTGCACTCAAGCTGCATCCACCAAAATCCAGTTTTGGTGACTAAGAGCATTAAAAAAAAAAAAAAATCCTAATTTTTCTTTGCTCCAACCCATTCCTGACTCAAAACACTAATCCTCTTTGTGCCTTTCCTCCAGAGCCAGTCCCAACCTGCAGCCCCTTCTGTCTGATAAAAAACATCTGCAAGCTTCACGTTAAAAACAGCAAAAAACTCCATGAAAATACATTTGAAAGGAGAAACTTTTCCTTCTGCCCCCAGGCAGGGTTGGTACAGGGAACTGGCTGCAGAGTCTGACGTAGGAGCAGGGCAAGAAGTGCTTCTGTGCACTTTAGGGGTGTTATARTGCCCACCTCCCACCCCTCTTACAGCCCTCCTGAGTGACAAGGATATCGTAAAACCACTGTAGGATTAACCATTCCCCCTTCTAGGAAGAGTTTTTAATTTATAAAAATTTTGCAGTTCTTAAAAAAAAACTCAAACCAATCAAACCCTAGAGAAAAAGCTAATTCTCAAACATTACACAGCTGAAAATGTTGGCATACAAAGAACAAACATCGTGGAACAAATTTCAACTGCTTTTTACCTACATTTGGTTTTCTGTGTTGTTTTTAGTGTATTTAAATCCCTAAAGGATCCTTTTCTGTAAAACCCCCTGATAATGTCTGGTCCTAAGCAGGTTAGCTAAGTTTCTTACGTAACYATTATGATAATCACAAGGCCAGCAGCTGCTTATGCTCCTTTTGATTTCCTCCTTACTCTTCCTCTCCTCCAAGCAGGGGATGAGACGGGTTAAGAAAGTCACGAGGGATATGTGAACACTGTCTGYAGCTCCTGGGAATAAAGTGTATTTAGAGCAGTGATTCAGGGACCCAGCAGAAGGTTAACTACATCTGCACTACTTCATATCTGACTCCATGCCTTTCAATCTTTCAGTTGCTCAGTACATTTATAAACAGCATTAAGGTCTTTGATGTGTGCATTTGGGCACCTACAATTCTGCTAGCAGCAGTCTGTTGATGTTTAAGGATTTGATTTTGAATAAAAAATTACCCAACACCCCGGAATCTGAAGAGGTAGAGCAAGAGACTCTGAGCACACACCTATTTGCATAGGTTTGCTTTTCTCCCTCCCTGCAGAACACAGAAAAACAAGCTTGGGATGCTTGTGGCAATCCCTTTATCTTGGAGCTCTGCTGCTGTGTTTAAGCACAGACCTTCTCAGATTATTTAATTGTCAAGCACCAGAAATCTCACTTCTCTATGTTTTATGTGGAAGGTCACAAATGTAGCTTGCTAGCAAAAATCTGGCAATGAAGTAGAGTTCTAAATATATTATGGACAAATCCAGCATTGTCTCCCTTTTCCTAACTCAGGAACCTCACTCCTATTGCAAATCTCAGCCCTGTTTCTGAGGTAAACAGGACATCTCTGCCACTCCTATGCTCCACAAAGAGGGAAGTATTTGTTTTTAGAAGGCATGTTGTGAAAAGAATTGTCTTTTCCAAACAAAAAAATGCAAAGAGACTTACAGGAGCACCTGCAGCTTCCGACCAGGATCCTAGAACGTTGGAACATTGAAAACTCAAGCATAAATAAATAAATATACATCCTGATTGTGACACTATATCAAACTGCTTTTGTCCTGTCTTCTTAAGCAACATTTTCTAGTCCTCTCATGAGTGGAAGGAACGGCAACTTTTCAGAATGCACCTACTGTTAGAAGTCTGCAGTGACCTCATTCAAAGTTATTTCCATAGCCACGAGCTGTTTGCTTTTGAGTTACTGGTGGTTTCTCAAGGAGCAGTAAGAACTCAAAATAGCTTAACATGGGCCAAGCTCAGGCCACTGCCACCCATTTTTCTGYACTTAATGTCTATCAAAGGGCTCCCTGTTGCTCTCACCAGGTTCTCTCTCTAACTCAGCTTCTGTGTCTTGCCAGACAGGGAAATTAATCTGAAGGAGTGCTGGCTTCCTCTGACCTGATCACAGTGCCCAGGTCAGTCCCTGGCCTCACCAGAGCTGTACATGATATTGCAGCCACCATCCTCCTTGGATGAGYGTTTGGGACACGGGGCTGGCTGAGCCATCCTGCCCAGAGATGCCTTTGCTCACAGAAACAGCAAAGATTCAAGTCTCAAAAAGCCTTAGCAAGCAGAACTTACTAGTTGAAGAAAGTGTCTGCTGAGAGACCTCGTTCCAAAAGTGAAACTCAACTATCTATTATAATCCTTTTTTAATAACCCAAAGGTATGCAATAGAACACCAGAATGCCTTTTTTTTTTTTTTTTCTTCTAACTAGAATAGACCTGAAGAGCAMAGGCAACAAAGTATTCACTTAGTCCAGGCTGAATCATCAGGAAACATGCACTGGGGTGTCATGTGCTCTGTAAATCACTGCTGCAAATGTTCCCGAACTGAGGTGAGTGCCCAGGCAAACACCCCCTGTACGGCTGGGCTGGTTTTGTTTAAACTCGTGTATTTGCTGCCGGCGTTACCGTGACAAAGGTTTAGTACTGAACAGATTATACAGAAAGTCCATGTTAGAGCATCTTCCTGGATGTTGCCTTCAGCCAGCTCAGGTACAGCTGTCACTGCAGCCACACCTTCTGGCTTTGGGGTGCACATACAGTGCAGTGCCAAAGCTACACATTGASATCATCGCCACAATGGAGCGATGATTAATCCAGGATTGAGGGAATGCACAAATCTCCTCTTCTAATTATTATATAGTCACAGTTAATTACAAGGGTTTTTTCCTAATTGAAATTATTCTGCTGTCACTTCACATAGGAGGATTTAGCAAGGAAGAGCAGAACTAAGCAAGCCATGGTAATCACTTGTAGCACTGAGCTCTGCCAGCTGCACAYAGAATCTGTTCTCGAGTCTTCAGAACTCCCTACAAAGGATGAGGTCCAGTTRTTTTCATCTTGATACATTTCACACCTTCCAGCTCTTCTAAAATTTCAGACTGTGTATTTCAAACAATCATTTATCACAGATTTGTATGCTACTCATTCATTGACTGTTCATACAGTCATTGACTGACATTTTCTTYCTGTAACTCTATGTAGAGTTAAAGCTATGGACTATTGTAAAACTCCTTTAAATGGATAAACAGCAGGAGAGCAATAAACAGCCCTTGGTTTCGTATTCTCATTTATTGTATACAAGTTTAGTCTCTGACCTCTTCTTATTTTTGATGCCACCAAGTACAATTCACTGAGTGCTGCCCTGACTTTCAAGTTTAGCTGCCTAACCTTCAGCATTTAAAAACATGCTGATATATATAATCCACATATTCAGTGATATCAAATTAGAAGTTCAACCAGTTACATAGTAAGGGGGGCCAACATCATGCAGTTAAACTGAAGAAAAAACCCTAAACCCCAAACCAGAACAAAAGTCTCAGTGACTCGTGTGGCAAATTACAAAGAGAACCATTGTACTAGTCTTTTCCTTTAAACTACACATTTATCTCTGATTTTCATCAAGCACCTGAAAGAAATATAACTTGTAAAAATATTTGTGAAATTAGAAAATGAAATATTATATAGTTGAAAATCCTGTTGATCTRTATGCCCACTTCTTGACATAGCTAAGTGTATTGGAATTTTTATCTCAGTTCTCAAGCCAGCAGATCAAACTGCTTCCCTGACAAGTGCTTGTTACTCACTTCACACTCCAAATAATCAATGTATAAATCAGCAGTGGTGCTTTGCAAAACCACTTTTGGCACCCCTCATCTCTCTTACAGTAGTGAATCATCAAAGATCATTCCTAACATTGTTTCTTTATTCCGTCATTAGCACCCAGTGATGCCAAATCCAGTGGGTGCCTCCTATGTCCCTCTTCTAAAGATCTTGCAGTCTTAGGAGCTTATAATCAAAACCTCAATCTTTCTTAAAACAGAAAGAAGTCCCACCACAGCAGAGTGTGCAGCAGACAGGATTCATTCCCAGTTGCTCACACAGAGGCATTAAAGCATGAAGTGAGCACACCACTCCTTTGCCTGCAAAGGTCCCACAGAAGTGTTCATGAAGCAGGAGTTCCACTTGGGATTTGCCTGTCTGCTGCCAGCACAGGGAGAAAACTGCTTCTTATCTGACCCATAGCTGAAACCTTGTGTGAGGCCACACACAGATACTGGTGTTTAGCTSTTCAGACAAGTGTTTTGCCTCAATCAGCCAATTCTCATCTTTCCAGGGAAAACAGGCAGMTGGACCTTTTGCTTCTTTCCAAATATTATTTTTGAGTAGTTTGTGTTTATTACTGCTAATGTACTGGCTTAAAAGCACCTGATGTAGAGCAGTATTTCAATTTCTAGGCAGGACAAAATTAGGAAAAAAAAAACCAAAAAAACCAACCCACCCTTGGAGAAAGTTCCAATGAGATACTAGCAAAGACAAGAAAGTGATTGCTCCATAGATGATTACTAAAACCACAAAATACCTCGGGAATKACGGGTTAAGGAGTCTGCAGAGAAAGCATAATTGGCTTATGTTGTCAGAATAAACATTATCATATTTAACACAGCTCCGTATCAGAACACTTTTCCTCTTTCCCTACCTGCCAGCCTTGAAGGACAGGGAGCTATCAGTAACAGACAGCCGAAACTTCTGAAATGCTTTTGGATACTTCRTGACAAATGGTCCTAGGAAGAGGTTACCAAGTATAACTTCAGTTACAGTATTCAGTGTATAGTGTAACTTCAGTATACAGTGTAACTTCAGAATTTTCAATTCATCATCTGGCTCTTTGGTAAAACAACTGCTGGCATTTCGTGCATGAACAATTAGAGCATTATACATGAAACATTTAGATCAATGACAGAGCAAAGGAATAATTTGAACAAATACAGCTCAGAGCGAAAAAAATTACTGTATATCAAGTCTGGTATACCAGGTCCGTCCTGAGGTGCTCATCCAGCAGTGCAGGGCAGTGAAGATGTATTAGAACCTCATGGTGTCCTGGGTGGGGAAGGAGGTGACAGGGGGACACTGATGGCTCTGGGGGGCACACAGGAACTTGGAGGGGTCACCTCAGCTCAGTTCTGGCTCTGTGCAACTGGAAGAAGACTCCTCCTTGTGCCCACACCTGGGAAAGAGGGGAACTGTGGGGATGGAGGGACATTGTCAGTCCATGGGTCAGCCCCCTAAACCTCTGTCCCAGCARTAAATGTGTCTGAACTCCAGAATCTCAAGGGGTCTAGGAGGTGGCTGGGGGCTGCAGGGAGTGGCTCAGGGCTGGGTAAGGGGATCTCTGGGTCAGAGCACCCAGGGGATGTACCTGATTACACTTCTGAGCCTGTGCTGGGCTACTGAGGCCACTGGGGATGCAAACTGGGGTCCAGCGGGGTGAGTGAAGCCTGATGGGGACAACTGGGACCACTGTGAGCAACCAGAAGCACAAATTGGGGGCTGCTGGGGGCCATTTTGGGCCTCATGGATGCAATTTGGGGCTGAGAGAGCATTTTGGACTCTTGTCTTGATATACAAGACATTAAGAGTGAAATAGTGAACAAAAACAACAGATCAAACTGCGGCATTTCCTTTGCTTGTTAAAAAGCACTGTGTGTGATAGAGACTTGACATGGAGACTGCAGCACTAATGGACTAAGACGCTGCAAGTTTTTCAAATATACAGGAGAAAGCACAATGAGAAACACTAAGGCAGCTTTATTTGGACTTGTACTCCAGGCACTACGAGTGCAAGTTTACCTTTATTAATCTAGTAAGTTGTGGCATTAAATTAGGGATCAGTTCCCTTTCAGTATGATATAGAGCACAGGCAGAGTAATKGCAAACATAGCACACGTCAATGCAGTGCTGTAAATAGAACTTCTCTTGATTTGCGTTTCCAGTCTCCGCTCAGTATCACACAATTCCAAAATCACATCTCTCACAGCAGCAGCCTGGCCTTTTCCCTCCCCTGAAGGCCTTGGCATCACTCTTTCTGTAGGTCTGGAGTGGATGGCGAGTTTGACACTCTGCAGCTCAGACAGCACCTGCGTGATACTTTCCTGCAGACTGTTGAACTGCTGTTGTAAACTCCCTAGACATGAACTAACTTGTTTAATGTAGTTTAGCTGYTCATTTAAAGGCATTAAAAGAGAATCTATTTTTATGGAGTCATTCCTGGTTTCTCTAGGCAACAAAGCTCCTTCTTTCACTCCTCGTGATGCTGTTGTTTGCAGCATGTTTTTTAGGTCTTCTATGACATCACTGAGATCTTTCTGCTGCGAGTAATGGTTGGAGGCCTGTTCTTTGATGGCTTCTTGTAAATTTATTGGGCCCTTCTGTGCTTCAAGCACCAAGACTTTCAATTCTTGCAGCCTTACTCGATTGACATARGTGGAGCCAAGAACACCTATAATGGCTCCCAGTACAGAGCCAATAATAGACCAGTTCTTTGTTTTTTCAGCTCTTGTGCGCTCTTTTTCATGGCTTTCCCTGACAGCTGCAGAGAAGAGAGAGAATTTTTCTCTCTCAGACTCTTCTGCATTTAAATATGCAATTCGGTACCTCTTCTCTTCCTGCAAGAAACAGTGATGAAAGGAGAAGGTATAATAGGAAGTTATAAAATCTATACTGAAGGAAAAAAAACACTTCAAACCCCAAAACCTAAGTACAGATGAAGGAATGGAAACTGGGAACATCTATTAGCTGTTTCAGAAATTTTCCCTTGAACATGGGATTTTTTAAAATTAATCCTACTCAAGCTAATGAGGCATCATTTTAAGCCTGAGAAATGGAAAAGGTTGTCAGGAATCAYAGAGGAAGATCCTATACATGAGAATCTGTGTGGTGATGACAGAAAAGGGGTTTGAGAGCAAGGTCTTTAATTCCTCATAATATTCATTGTTTCAGCCCTGCTTACTTCTCCAGACACCAGCAGAAGGGAGCTGAGAGAATTTCCATGGATTGACCAGAAAGGAGTTTCTCTTATCCCATGAAAGATTAATTTATTGAATGGCAGCTTTTTCTTGACTTCTCATGCACAGGTCACCACTGCAACAGTTAATTTTCTAGGCTCATTATCTTCAGTTTTATTGTCCAAATTTACTACTCTGTTTTAGCATTAACACATACAATTTTCACAGAGGATCAAACCATTAATAACTAACTAAAACAAGTATCCTGAAAAATTAACTCTGATCACTTATTTCAGAACTGAACTGCATCTACAAACAAAATCATTAGTGAAGGAAACAAAAGACAKAAAATTTCAACATATTTGCCAATGYTTAARTACCAACAAATTACCTGCAGCAACCTGTGTTCCAGAGTAGCCAGTTCTAAATACTGGGTGTCATCCCGAGAGACCCTGTCTAAGCGATCCCGAATTTCCTTCAGTTTTATCTGTTGGGCTTCTACATTTTCACGAGCCTCTCGCACTATCCCTCGAGCTATCATAAAGACATTTTCTGCCTGAGAAGAAAGAGCATTTATTTTAGAGATTTATAACCATACAGATCTAAATTGCTAATTATAATTTTTTTTGTGGCAGGGGGTGGGCAGGGAGGAAAAAAAACAACAAAACAAACCACACTGTTTCAATTCAGGTGAAAAGCTCTATTTACTACATGCATAGCCTAGAACACGTTCACAGTACCTGCACAGACAGCCAAAGCAAAAAAAGACCTAATTCTCCTTGGAGAATCTTTTTTGCCTCACAGCCAGTGCTTATGCTTCGTACAGCTTAACTCATAATTTTTAAAATTCCACATTATCTCCATGTTTACCTCTGTCACCTTTCCCTGAGCCTCTCGAACTTCATTAATTCCAACAAATTCTTCGTATCTGTCCCACCAATTCCTGCACGTTGCAGACACTTTTTGGAGGGAGTTTTTCCCCATGACAGTCCCCGATTCCGTGATTCGATGAAGGAGACCCATGGCCATTTCCATGGCAGACTTGGCTTCGGGYCGCTTGGGCGCTGAGGGGCAGTAAGTCCTCACCATGTGTAAATTCACTTTTGGATTCCACTTCATCAGTGAATGGTGATACTGCAGACCACAGGACATTGAGGACATACTTGRTTTATATTTCATAGGCCCCATGTCTTGAATTTAATCACAAAATAAAAGCGCTGCAAAGAAGAAAGAAGAAGTTATTGAAGTATGGCTGATTCATAGCTCTTCAACTACACGTGTGTCAAAACCAGTCAATTCAACAGTGGTTAAACCACTGCTAGTTTTACACCACTGCTTACCTAGAGAATTTTCCACAATTTTCAACAAAGTGCAGTTGTGCCACAGATTSCTGATTTTCTGTTAAGAAGTACTCCCACCATGCTTCATGCTTCTTGATTACTAATTCACCCACGGCGTGAACAGTGATCATGTGCAGATCCAGTAACAGCAGGAGTAACTTCAGAAAAATTTAGTGCTTCAGCACAGCAATGATTGCACGATGTGGTTTGTGTCACAGGTACTCACAATTCTGCAAAAGAACAGGAAAGGGGAAAAAAAGGCAGAGAGGGGACAAAATCTTGATAAGAAAAGATCATTCCCTTTATCTCACACYGCACAGATACAGAAAATATTGAAGGATGCAAAGACAAAACCACAAAGGACAGAGGGAAAACCCAAAAATGTTGAACCGAACACAAGTATTCCCAGGACACTCCCTACAAAAGTCATAAATCAGGAAGAGCCACAAGAACAGAAAAATCTCAGGCAGTGAAAGCACAGCATTCTAACATATAGGGCTGCATTTTAAAACGAGGTTAAAATTCTTGCTTACCCCACAAAAGCAGYCTGCTACTTATGGTTTATTCTCTAATAATTTTAAATATGATCTTAATGTTCTACTGAGGCACATTCCTCTAAAAACTGTAAACCAGAAAACTTTTCTGTAAGGTTTTATATGAAATTTGAGTATGACTATATTAGATTTTGACTAATATAATACAAARCCATGACTTATTATGGAAACTTGATAGATGCTGCATAGTATTTTCATTTTTTTAAAAAGAGCTTTCCTTGTTAATTTTAGGTGGCCAATACAGGCATCTCCCCAAAAAAGGATKGTACCAGCTAGAAAAATTCTGAACACAACCACTTCATTCCCTGTAGACTATTTCTAACAACTAATAACAATACCAAGTGGCATTATGAAAATCTTAGCAGCTGTTTTATATGCATAACATGGAAGATCARACCCACAAGAATATGGCAATGAAGTTTTCTCTCCTTCCAGCCAGCACTCACACATGTACTGTTAACAGCAGTGTCGAACACCGACTCTACATTGCAGGCCACATAAACAGCAGCTCAATTTTGTCTGTTCCAGACTACAAAATTCCCCTCTCTTAATTGAATTACTACCTGAAGAGTTTAACCAAATATTCACGCTACTGGAATACAGAGAAAAAGAGAGAAAAAGCTGAGATTTGAGGAAACTTTTCCACGCAGACAGTCACAGAYTTTGAAGAACGTGATCTCAGTCTGAGCTCAGAGGACACAAGAAAGTTRTGAAAGCTTAATCTGAGATGACGTGCCTGGTTCCTCTCTTGCTTCCCTRGCAAGAAGCGTTTTTTCCTGTGCCCGCAGTCACTGACAAACACCCTCGCAAAAGCTGCCGCACAGACAGCGCGGGTGGCGAGCGGGACTCGTGTCCCCGGCTCCCGCAGCGCTCCCGAMCGCAACCCGGCATTCCCGCGGCGCCACCGCGCACCCGCATCCCGCTGCCGCCTTCTTCCGCACGACCGACCCTTCCCTGCCCGGGGGGCCCTTCCACCGACCCGGCCGAGCCGCCGATCCCCTCCCGGCCGCAGCCCTGCCCCGCCGCGCCCCGTACCTGCCCCGGCCCGGCGGCGGAAGCGGCGGCGGCGGAAGCGGCGGCGGCAGCGGCGGAAGCGGCGGGAGCGGCGGGCGGAGCGAGCGGAGCCATGTCGGGCCGGGAGGGTAAGGCTGGGGCCGGGGCCGCGGGTCTGGGGCTGTCTGTGCGGCCCCGCCCGGCACTCACTGTCTCCTCTGTCTTTGCAGGCGGCAAGAAGAAGCCGCTGAAGCAGCCGAAGAAGCAGACGAAGGACCTGGATGAGGTAGGGCGGCGGGAGAGCCCCGGGGGGCGGCGGGGGC
>NW_026623256.1:2372728-2553591 GCF_030028575.1 Malurus melanocephalus | reverse complement strand
CAGGTCAAGCGGAAGGTATCCCTGCCTATGGCAGGGRTTTGMAATTAAATGATCTTCAAGATCCCTTCCAACCCAAAYCATTCTCTGATTTCATGATGACATCCYGCCCATGTTCCTGCTGSATGCAGCGGTGCCGGCTGACAGAGGAGCTTGGAATGCCCTTGCCAAGGCATCAGGCTGCAGGCTGAATTCGATCAATCACTGCGCTCCCAGGAGCCTGGGACAGGCACAAACTCCGGGATTATTGTGTAGTTTGGATAAATTAAGTACTAGTGAATTGCACATTAGAGATACTCTGAACCCTTACATTTAATTATGGGTTTCARCTGCTATTTCTGAGCATAGTGGACAATGGATGAGGTGCCACTTTTGGGAAAAGGAAAAATGTCTCTTTGAAAAAGAAAAAAAAATCATCTTTCTAAATAATCTTTATTGTTAGAGAAATGGAAGAACCAATTAAGTGCTCACAAGAATCCCAAGTTATAAACATTTGTGTGTCAAATAATGTAATATTTCTTTTCCCTCTCAACGCTGCAATACTATGAGCACCTGGGGGCAACAAATTGCAAGAAAAAAGTGGATAAATGCGGGACAGGGGGTTGATTTACTAGGAAAGATCCATTAGCCTACAGGAGACAGGAAAACCTGGAGAGAGAAACAGAATATTCTGTTCTATGAGGGAGAGGTAGGGGAAGTACTGTGGATACATTGCAGCAAGGGAAGCTTTAACTGAAAYAAGAGGAAAGCTTTGCAGTTACAAAGATGAGCCAAGGACTGGATTCCAGATTCTTCTGGTGAAGAATCTGGAATCTCAGTTCAGTTACCCCAAAKTCCTGAATGCCAGGTTAAAAATCTGTGCTCTTTTTCAGCCTTCAGTCTGTGAAGAATGTTTATCTAAGGGGCAGAGTGTGTCTGACCTCCTGTTATGGTTTTACTTGGTCCGATTTTAGGGGCTGGCCTAGAAGGGATGCTCAATAGCTGCACTGCCTRTGCAATTTGCCAGCAGTCTCATTAGATTCACTAATAAATGAATTTATTAAATCCAATAAAAATTACATATGTGCGGGAGAATATTTTTGAAATTAATGCTTTTCTGTAGGTAAAAGCAACCTTATTGTATTTGTATTCTTAATAATCTAAACACTTTTGTTAGTGCCTGTGTGCTGGGCTCCATGTTTYACTGATGGCGTGCTAATGAATGGTGYTAGTGCAAACATCTGTCAGTCAGAGGAATCATAATCTCAGAATGGAATTATAACATGGGAGATCCTTCCAGAAAGACCAAACATACAGAGTTGAAATTTAGTCATCATACTGTAGCACAGCAAAAATCTTGATCAAAGTTCTGCAATGTTCTGCATATTTAGCATTATTCAGCCATCCTGCCTCGGTCCAGCATGGTGTTTTTTGCTGCTGAAACATTACATTTGTTTTTCATTGCTTCTCAGTTTTGTAATTTTTCTTGGAAGAGATGTTAAAATATGCTGCTGTTCTTTCCTTTAGACGGATCTGGCATTCAAACAAAAACAGAAGGAGGAACAAAAGAAACTTGAGGAGATGAAAGCAAAAGCTGCTGGGAAAGGGCCTCTGGGTAAGTGAGGTGCCATCCTGGCAGGACAAATGGCAGTCTTGCTGGCTTCAAAAATTTCAGTTTTTGCTTGACAAACATAAAAAGGCAGGTGCCTCTGGTTATTTGACATAGATAAGTAAGTTGATGGCATACAGAGAATATGGAACAAATAGAGGCTATTTTGGTTTTTTTTCTTTTCTATGCAATTTCATCCCCATATGATGCAGGTTCTGGTTCAGCAGGCAAAACACTGTGTCTGGCTTGCTGACCTATTCCAGTGGGACGTGCAGGAACATTTCTATGCATTTTTTAGCACACCAGTCTTTTCTTTCCAAGTGTGTTACATGTGGGCTTTGCCACAGTCCTCCAAGTTTAACAAATYCAGTGCTTGTCCTCTGAGAGGATGTGTTTTTTCAAGAGCAGGAGATTCTTGGCAGGGAAAAAAAAAAAGTGTGACTGGAAACCAGTCTGGTATCAAACCCTTTGCCTGAGTGTCTGTGAAATMCGTGATGTCACTGAAGTGAGTTCAGAGGGTGTGTCTTGGTGGCCCATGGAGCCCAGTCTCTGTCTCAGTGACAGTCAGAGAGTGTTCATGTGAGTCTGCACTCACCTTCTGCTCCTCCAGTGTTTGTCATGATCCAGTTGGTGATGTTCAAGTGTGCACCCTGCCTGCTCCCRTCAGGTGTTTCTGACCTGTGGCCCATTCACTTTACTAACCACTCTTCCATTCTGTAAAGACTGTTAAACTTCACAGTTCGTTTCCTATTCTTCATCAAACTTTCAGTTTTGAAAGGTCGCAGAAAGAGCTTTCTGACAATCCCACAGCAACAGAGTTTCACTTTGCTATGGAATCTTATCAGGTGCTGTGTGAAAATATGAAGTCTCCTGGGTTCACTTTGTTCATATACCTAATGACAACCTCAGGGTCCCAGCAGRTCAGGGAGGAAGGATTTAATCTTTATGGGAATCCTCTTAACTTTCACAAGACTGTTTATCCATTTGCTTTGCTYCAGACTCTCTTATCTTCTCAGAGATCGAGGTCAGACTTCCTCTGTAGTTGAAATGTAATTCTTCACAGAACCCATTCTGTACCTGGGAGCTTTGCTGGCAGTCAGTGAGTCCTCTGACATAGTGTCTGGATTGATGTTTTAAATCTTAGCCAGCAGATCTGCATTTTCACATTACAGCTTATTGGTGCTCTTGAAGAAAGTGCCATGCAGCCCCACAGACTTGGGGTGTATCTCAGACTGATCTAACTCCTCTGTTTTATCTSTATACAAAAAATGTGCTGGGTGTGGGACTTGGAATGTCTTTGGTGTTACAGCCAGATGCAAAAGAATTCATTGAACCTCTGTTCTGTCCTCACCATCCTAAACTCATTCTGTGTACGGTGCTTCAGCACACAATCTCTGCAGAGTTCTTTCCTGCCATTATTGCTCTGCCGTTTGCTAGACTCAGTGTCAGTCACCTGGCCCTTGTCTAATGCTTGCCAAAGCAGGTAATGATTGTTGTGTTACTGTGGCAGGGTCAGCTTATTTCTGAGCGCCTTATCAAGGCAATGCTGTTGGAATCAATTTGCAATGCAGAGTCTGTTTTTTGACCCTAGGCCCTTGCAGCCTGTCTTGGTGCAGCCTTGCTGTTCTCTTTCCTTCCCACTGGTCATACCTGACACAACTGGAGAAAAACAGCATTTACAACAAATGCTACTCTTGTTGCTGTRTCAATACCTGGTGTTTTTTTCACTTCAGTGTCTTCAATAATTGACTCTGCGGGGAATTCCAGTACCTCCTGCAGAGTTTTGATCCCAGCTGAAGGCTCTGGTCTAGGGATACCAGTGCTTTTATTCCCTTAGCCTTGCATTTGATTTTACCTGTGCTCCTGCTGTACGAAAAATAAACAATGGAGGAACAAAGTATTGGAATGTTGGAATATTTAGTTCTATATTAGATTTATTGAGCATATTTGGCTCCAGGAGAAATTTAGTTTCTAATCTTAAATAAGTCACTGTTCAGAGTAAAGTGTGTGAGATCAAAACCACATAAGGGCAGTCACACATGCAGAAACAATTCACCAGTGGGGCCSTGGGCTGTACAGACTGTTTAGAGGGGGGATTCAGCTTTATGAGAACTGAATTTGTAGCTAAGCTCTGTCACACTCACCTAACCAGCTGTGTTTTTTCTTTTGGCAGCCAGTGGTGGAATAAAGAAGTCTGGCAAAAAGTAGCTTGATCAAACTGCAGGCTAAGAAGTGACCAAGCTACTCAATGGACCTGCAGACTTCAGAGAGTCTTGAAAAAACTCTGTCATTTGGGAAACATTGTACATTTTGTTTAGTCATAATAAATCCTTTTTGTTAAGATGTGATATTTTCTCTTTACCTGTAGGTTTTGTTTAAAAATGGCTTTACTGTTTTATATGGGAGCCTGAGTGCATTTGCTGGTTTGGTAGTCGTTTGTGAAAATAAATTGCAGTTTCTACTTCCTTTTGAAAATTGAATCAGGGCCTGAGTGTTAAAATCTGCAGAATTTTAATCTGGAGGCTTAGGTTTAGCTGCAGTTGTGTGAGATGTGGCTGTAGCAGTGTGTGCTCTCCTAAGAGCTGCAAGTTTTCTCTAAACAAAAATTGAGTTATGCTTCCATCACCAGCACCTTGGGGTCAGCCACTCCAAAACAACACTCAGTTCTGTGTTCCTATTTAAGAACATTGCTGTGCCCTGCAGTCCAACTGCCTGCTGAACACACACTTGCCTTTGTCCTACAAATTGTCACTACATGTTTTCCTGAACTACATATTGACATCACAGCTCCTTCACACTCATGGAATGCCTTTGGGGTGGAGAAGAGAGGGAACAGTGCTTCTGAGACCGTAACTTAATTCTTGAAATGAATGGCAGTGATTGCACACTGGTTATGGAGACTTGAAGGAAGGAATATGGTGTCCCCAAGGCAGGAGTGACAGGGGAAAGAATGGAAAGACCTTATTACTGAAGAGTAATAGACAGAGACTGCTCCTGCTGTCAGGGAGGGCAGCTGATGGCTGCAGGCAGGGAATGGCTTCTGTGAACAGTCAGACACTTGGGCTGCAGCGGGCAGGGAGGGGGGCGAGGGGCGGAAATATGGGAAATCTGGGCTCCTGCAGTCTGGGCTCCTGAGGAAGAGAGCGCAGGTGTTGGCTGTCGCTGCACAGCGTGCTACTAAGAGGGTTTGCTTCTTAAAAAGAGACATTTTTAGAGGGCCAGGGGCGTTACCTCCTTCCTCCGGGTACGCGAGGCTCCGTTTGAGCAGGGCGGGAAGGTCAGGCGCCCTGGGTGCGTGGGACCAGGCGGGGCAGGCCTTGCCCTGCCATCAGCCCGTGCCGAGGGCTGGGAGCGGGGTAGGCCTTGCCCTGCCATCAGCCCGTGCCGAGGTGCCGTGGGCCGGGAGCAGGGCCGGGAGCGGGACAGGCCTTGCTCTGCCATCAGCCCGTGCCGGGGCCCGGACCGGGAGCGGGACAGGCCTTGCTCTGCCACAGCCCGTGCCGGGAGCGGGAGCGGAGCCGTGACCGGGCGGGGCCGCGCGCGGGGTTCCCGCCCTGCCCCGGGCTCTGCCGCCCCCGCGCGGCGGCCGCGGGAATCGCGGGGCGCGGACCCGGCCCCGCCGCTCTGCGCATGCGCAGCGCTTCCCGCCGCGGGAGGCCCCGGCGCGGCCCCGGCTCGGCGCGGGCGGCTCTTGTTGCAAGGACCTCGGTTTGTATTTCCCGTCTGTCTGTGGCTGAGCCCTCAGAAGCCAGCGAGCGATGGGGCATCGACCCCTGAGCTGACAGAGCTGCAGCCACCTAGTTTTTACCCCGTGTAGCAGCCTCAGCTCACGTGCCAATGGTTCACAGGCAGATCAGACCCCTGGGTGCTCCCCACGAGGGGATAAATCAGCTTTTGGTGACACTGAGAAAATTCACACAAAGATGTAGGAGAAAGCTGCCATAGATACGGAGCAGGGACTGCCCCTGGATCTGTGGAGAACAGTGAAAGAAACGCAAGCCAGCACTGGTACCTCTTGGGGCAGTTCCAGCACATGAAGCACAACCACTGTGTGCTCCCAGTTGTGTGTGCTCAGAGCGAGAGAACAAGTTGGCTTTACTTTATCAGTCACACACCGATGGTGGCAGATCCTTACCAACATTGCCCASCTGCACCYCCATTTCCACTGGTGTGCAAGTCGSTRAAYTGGGAACCTGGTTTAAATGRGGAGGAAGAGGGAGACGGAGACAACATGCTCCAAAACACGAGAGAAATAAAACTTTGGCAGTGTATCAATAAGGAATTGTTTGCCCCAGGAATTACTGAATGAAATGAATGAGGCTGCTGATCCCAGCCAAGCTAASTTGAGGTGGTCTGAGGGGAGGACAGTGAACAGAGATGTGTGCTCCACAGCATGAGACAATATGTAAAAAGCATTTCAGCCAAAAAGCAAGACAAGAGGGAAGGAGACCAAATGGCAAAGTGACAGATCACTGCAGTGGGAGAGYTGTTCTCAATAGGCTTAACTTTAATGTAGGCACTGAACCACCCTCCTGGCCAAGAGTCCTCCTGTTTAATATGAGGCTGTGGAAATGAAGCTGAACAAAGGAACACTTTGATTGTATCTTTCTATGTAACACRTTGTAATAAATGGCATTTCATTCCTTACTGCAGCTCCAGCTCAATGTTAAACTAATGCAAAGACAATGTAACTCCTAAATCATAGATATACATAAAATTATCGCAGTCTGAAGTGCACAGAAAAAAAAAGTCCAAAAGGCAGTAGGAAATGGATGTCATTTAAAATAGCAGTGAAATAGACACAAATATTCTTTGTAGGGAAATCCATTGAAGGACACAATTGCCATAATGAATTCAAGTCWAGCTTTACAGTTTGAAAAGACTTGTCCACCCTTTAGTTAGTTCAGTTCCAAGAAAATCATCTGAATGGCTTCCAGATACTGACTCTGTGAGGAAACTTCTCTAGCGTAAGTCAGCCAGCCTGGAAAACTGGGTGTGACCTTCTCCAAGATGTTTTGCATTCTCATTTTCTTCAAAATGGGGAAAGTGGTATTATCTTACTTCAGTATAGTATTCTGAGGTTCATCTAAACAATAATTGTAATGTACTGTACCTGCTYTGCAAATTCCAGTACAAAAACCAGTGATGTAGGAACTGTGGTTAAATCAGAATTTGAGGAAGTGTCTTTTTTCAGTCAGACTGTACATMTTGCTGTTCACCAGGCTTCCAGAGCAGCCTGAGATCTGACTGAAGTACACAAGAGGAACACACCAGCTTTGTTTCTTTGGCCAGTTCACTGTTGCATTCAAATGTTCACTAGTTTGACTTTATCTCTGCCATTTAACAATCTAAGCAGTTGACCATTCTAACCTGCTTTTCTAGGTCTTATCCTTGTATTAGCTTTAAAAATACAAGTGGAGTGATCTAAATTACCTTCAGAAATAAAAATCTTCTACATKGCAAGTAAGTGTTCTCATTTACTAAGACTCCAAAAGAAAAGTTCGTTTGGTAGAGGTTGGTCTGCTTTTGTATTCAATGACTCCAATAACAGTTTTTGGGGAAATAAGTATTAAATAAAGCCATATATATAACTCCTGATGCAAGAAAAACACATTTGGAGAATTATGAGACGATTTTCTAAACCAGTAAGACAGTAATTTCAGGTGTCAARACATCTGCTTCAGGGAAGTGTTTATTTTTAGCCTAACCATTATTTACTGGTTTCTGCATTGTCTCCACTCCAAAATGCTGCACAGAACTATGAGCTATATAAAGACCTCAGGAATGCAGAGGCCATGTGAACCACCACTGTTCACTAGATAATATTCTGCACTTTTAAAAGGCAGGAGATTAAGCAACAAAATCATTCTGTATTTGGCAGCAGAGGACCTACCATTTCCATGCTGTTTCTACGAATGTGACTGAACTTGTAGTACTCCAAACCAGAAGACAGCTGGGAGCAACCAATTAAAGATGTTTGTCTCCTGAAAGCAAGTAATTCATATACCCTTAAGTTCAGGTATAAGTGTCAAAGAGTTAAATTTTAGTAAAGAGGCAAGAAAAAAAAAACAACCAACAGGGCAAAAGTATAGCTGTGATGTAAAACAGCTTAGGTGTTCAGGAGATTTATTTTGTTCTACTTACAGAAACTTATTTTTCCCATAWGTGGGAAAATAATATTCTGCCGAGCACATAATTATGTTTCAGTTCTTCAGATCATGGTTCTTGCTTATGCTTTGGCTTGGCTCAAGTCACTTGTCTGTAATAAGACAGCATATCATCTAAACTTTGGTACAGTGGTTCCTGATTTGYAGTGTCAGTGCTGTCAGTCTGCACTGGAGGTGCCACATCCTGAGTGCTGCAGCCACTGAGCTGCATTCCTGGTGGCACATCCTGGGTGCTGCTACCACACATGTCTGTTCCTGGTGGCATTTCTTGGGTGCTGCAGCCACAGGTGTGTGTTCCTGGTGGAACATCTTGGCTGCTGCATCCACAAGYGTGTATTCCTGGTGGCACATCTTGGCTGCTGCAATCACAGGCCTGTGTTCCTGGTGGCAAATCCTGGGTGCTGCATCCACAGGTCTGCATTGCTGGTGGCACATCCTGGGTGCTGCATCCACAAGTTTGCATTCCTGGTGGCACATCCTGAGCGCTGCAGCCACAGGCCTGCATTCCTGGTGTGCCATAGCCATAAGCCTGCATTGCAAAGGGCATCTCGGGGGTGCCATAGCCATACCCGTGCATTGGTGGCACCATTCCTGGTGCTCCATAGCCGTAAGCCTGCACTGGGAAGGGCACCTCGGGAGCRCCGTAGCCGTAGGCTGGCATGGGTGGTGGCACACGCCGGGCACCGTAGCCATAACCCCTCAGTGGTGGTGGCACACCTCGGGCACCGTAGCCATAAGCCTGTGGGGGTGGCAGCATGCCCTCATCTTCACTGCTGTCATCCTCTGCTGATGACACCCCCTGAGTGTCACGGCCAGTGGACTCTGCTGATGCTGGCTTATCTGGAACGTTGCTGTTGGAAGCCTGTGCTGACGGTGGCACATCTCCAATGCTGCTGCTGCTGCCCTGCACCGATGGCCTCTGTTGGTTTTGTGCTCTCTCAGTTTCCAGTTTTTCAGAGAAGGTTTCAGAACTGCTCAGATTCCGACTTCGGTAACTGTCATCTTTCTTTTGTCCCAAAAAGTAATCAGAAGGTGGTGCAAATTCTGGGTCTCGCTCATCTCTAAGTTCTTCCTGTTTCTTTTCCCATTGTCCAAACATGAGTTCTGTTAGAAACAGGAAAATGGTAGATTTAGCATAGATTTCAAGGTCTGAAGGCCAGTCAGAAAGGAGGGATAAAGTTTTATTGATAGGATCTGAAAGTTTGGGGTTTTAAGGGAATCACAAAGTTTCCCCTCAGAATGTTAACAGAACATAAAAACTGTGAAAACCAGGAGAGATCTGGAAACACCAATATTGCACAGAAGAGGAGCAGTGCCCTTACAGGAGTACTAAAGAAGATGAGAATTAATGTGCTTAGCCTATTCCTTGTTTGCTTTTACTCYGAAGTCAGGCATCAGACTAGAAGAATGCACATGAGCTTAGATTAATAGTGCAAAATGAATTAATGGGTTAAGGATTAGAAGGATCTAGATGACAGCCATCACTTTGTGACAAGGACGATGCTACAGAATGGGGCACAGGCATTGAAGTGGTCTCTGCTTGCATCATATTTTAGTATCGTGCCATATGTGTTCAAGAAAAGATCACACTGTGCATTTTATGAACTACAGAATTTATCATTCTGTCAGCCTGTCTGAATCATCCAGAAATGCAGTAACTCATATAGAAGAAAAAATTATGGGGACATTATAGCAGCTACAGGTGCTAAAGCATCCTTGTCAGTCACTGCCATGGACACTGGAGAGTCATCAGTACCGAGGCAGAAAAGATTTCAGTGCTTCTCAGTGTTACCAYACTTTGTSACAAAATAGAAATGAAAGTAGCAGYGWGCATATTGTGAACCYAACAATGTTCCTKAATCTACATTTCCTTACCTTTGCCTTTATCCCACTCTCGGACATAAGGCACTCCAGGCTTTGTATCTCTCCTCTCCTGGATGACAACCTCTACCTTCCTACTTGCTGCAGTAACTCTTGGAGGTTCTGGTTCCTCGGCAGCAGCTTTCACCTCTGTGTTACAGGAAGAGATAATAGGAATTGCCAGTTGCGGAATAAAATCTATATGAACCTCACCTAGGAAATATATATATTTCCATATATACTCAGTAAGAACAGTATCTCCATTTCATTTAGTGGAGAAAACAATTTRCATTCTTATTCTTCTAAACAACCGTAACAGTGAGCAGTGGCACGATGCTGTTCTTCATTTCCAGAACACATCAGAGTTAATMATTTGCATGAAATTCTGACACAGTGAAATATTAGCTACATTTTACAGTGRGAGACAGACAGTACAAGTTGGCTATCAGTGTCATAAGGGAGACAGCAGAGAGACAGGATTAGAATTCAAATTCATTATCCTAAATCCTCAAGTCAGCTGTATCTCCAATTTATAGACTGCACTGAAACTGTTACAATGTACATTGCATGATATCAAAATTGACTTGTTACTACTTATTCTACCTCATCTTAATAAAAGAAAAAAGCCAGCACAACGTCAGCAGCTCTAACTTCAACCTGCACAATTAACCCATGTAATTCTTGCTGTCAGGTGGGAATTTAAAAAAAGCTACAATCAACACACCATACTTTTCCATCCGATATTAAGCTACTTCTGGCATGATTTTATATTTACACACAATTACATCAACTCTCACTATCCTAACAGTTTGCTAATTGCATATATAGGACACAAAATACCAATATATTGGATGTCCAGACATAAATATAAATTAGAGTCTGCTGGTCCATACATCAAGAACAAGGGGAAATAGCAAGTATTTAACTTAAAAAGGCAGCAGATCATACCTCCATTCTCCAGTTTCTCTGCCTCTTCCTCTAATCCAGCTTCCCTTAATTTTTTAATCTTCCGTGCTCGAAGTTTGGACAGCCTTGCATCTAGAGCTGCCTTCCTCTTCTCCTTCAGCTGTTCACGCTTATTTCTCTGATCAAGTGTCTTAACAGCAAAGAAAAACATGAATTAATCTTCCTTTGTTATCATAAACAAGTACATATCTTCTTTCACAAAACAACTAAAAGTAATCCTAATCCAGTACCAGGTTTCAACAGGAAAAAAGCAGCTAKATTTCTCTGGAGTCAGGCATCATCTAAAATAATAATCATACAACAAACCAAAGACAGTAACCATGCTGCCCTCATAGCCCAGTTTGCTCTTTATTCTCATACCTGCTCCCTCAGCATATCCAGGGTTGCCCGTTGTTTATGCCTGAGTTCTTGGTCCCGAGAAAAGGCAAAGTAACCAACACCAAGCTGCCTGGCCTCTGAAAAGGAGAAAATTTAAGTTACATTCAGTTTATAATTGACAATAACTACAGGCTCCAGGCACYCTCCTTTCAGGCATGGAATTATTCCCAACATATACTGCGTTAGTTTCAGWTGGCTAAAAATGCCTTGTGTGAGCTGATGCATACAGTGAAGCTTCCCAAAGGAGAACACAGATAGAGAAATTTGGAAAAGACATTTGAGAAAAAATACAATTTGAAGAAAAAATAAATCTAGGCTTATGTCCTGGCAACTTTCAACAGTTATCACACATGTGGCTTAACATRTACCTACACTTTGCTATACAGGCACAGGAAGTGACTCTCCCCTGCTCCCTCTACAACTGATCTCTTTGGTGATACAAAGGTAAGGCATATAAAGTATGGCAGTGTACCATTTTCTCGAATGTCCTCATAATGTATGGGTCCCATGGGTTTTCTGAGRGCTTCTTCTTCTTCCTTTTCCCACTGCTGCCTCTGAAGTTCTCTTCTCATGTCTTCAGATAACAGAGTATTCCCATCGGGTTCTTGTCTAATTTAAAAAAATAGGGATGACAGAGCAGAATTTACCAGTTTTACAGTACCAAACAGTACAAGTATGATTGGGTCTGATTCAGTATTGCAGTTTTCACAGAACACAGATCATTATAAGCACCACTTGGTGATACAACAATGACTGTGGTACATGGTCAAAACAAATACAAAGTTACCTCTAAAACAAGGTACTGGTAGAACATCTTATTAAAAGACAAATAAAATCATATCCTTTTTCAGAAGCTTTATGAAATAATTATCAAATTACAGAATGGGAGTTGAAATAATCAGTTATTGGCATCAGTGGGGATTCCAGCAATCACATAACATTTCASATTTGACATAAGAAAGTGAAAGGTATTTAAAGTAACAAAAAGCTAGGCATTTACCCATGAGATCCATGCAAAATATTAATACTCAACTATTCCTAAGGAAGTAATTTTAACAGAWGAGCTGTTAAACAGCTGTTTAACAGAAGAGCAAACCCAAACAAAGGGAGGTCTAACAAATTCAATTTGAATATCAGGAGGAATTTGGAATTGCGGAAGGACTATCATCAGTTTCCAGGTTACACAGAACCAGGAATCACCTTCCTGGCATTTTACAGAAGGTATAATAAAATAAAATAAAATGTCCATACAAGGATCCCATTTTTAAGAGATGCAACAAGTATTTGAGATTGCTGCRTCAATTTATTAAAACYTTTCTSTGCAACCAACGCAAATCTAGAGAAAGCAGTACCATCCCCAACTCTGGATTGAGAATGTGTGACAAAGCACATCCTCTCTTCCTTCTCATTAAAAAATACATATTAAATACTGAGAGGAACATCTAACTCCATTAGAGAAACCACACCTTTTCCCTTGAAGYTCCTGATCCATTTTAAGCAGACTTGGCAAATCCTTCTTCATACAGCGTCTAGATCGGCCCAAGAAATCGACATAATCAACCCTGTAGTGAAAGAAAAAAAAAACTGACCCAAAACTTCTATTTGCAGATTTACAGAAGTCTTAACTAAAAGACAGAAGCAGTAATACACTTTCAAAAGATTTTCATCACCTCTCAGTCTCTGTGTGTGACAGTTGCTCCTGCTTTTCACTTAACACACYCCCAGGTTAAGAGGACAGTTCTGAATGGGGCACATGACACTTCTATCAGACATTTATTCAATCTCTCTTTGAGCCCCCTCTTGGACTTGGCAACAAAGCAGTGTAAAAATACTCAAAAGTAACAATGTCACATAGTTTTCACAACAAAATAGAACTCAGCCTACTGCTTGCTTCCCATGGTGAAGATAATGAGGCAGCATTGACTTCTTGTGGATATGAAATTGCTACAATATATTTCAATTATCGGTCTAAAGACCATTCAAAATAGGCTGACAGTGTGCATTCAACTGGCGTAACAAAGGCTGACTAAAAAACAAGCAAAATGTTCCTTTGAAGCTATTGTGCTTCTTACTCAACTCTTTATGGTACTGAACACCTGATTTACAGTTGTTGAAAAAGCTGTTAAGAGCTACACTTATTGTCCTGTAATGTAGAAAAGTTCTTTAGCAGCAACTTGCCTCAATTATCCCACTCTAAAGAATATTACATCTCAAAAAGGATGACAGTTTAGCTCTCCAACTCCAGACTTTTAAAGATCTGTGCTTTTACTAAGTCTTCTACACGGTTTTTAAGGATATCTACAGTTTAGTATTTGAAGAACTGGGGAGCTGTTTTGTATTGGTTACTGCTGGTTTAAACTGATTACCAGAAGTAAAATCTCTTGTTGCATAAGCATTTTAAACAAATGGGCAAGGAAAATGACTGGTTTCATAGTTATTCCTGATGTCTTGGATGAAAAACTAGTGGCAACTTGGAATGACACAGAAAACTGTCAGAAACAATTTGCTGTGCTGCAGCTAAACAGCGGAAGAAATGCTGAAAATTGTGTTCTTATTCCAATCACAGTTTCTCTCTTTTAAGAGAAGGTCGTATAATGAAATGACTGCTCATTCTCTAAGTCACACACAATTAGAGAAGGGAAAATAAATAACATAAAATCCCCAAGTTTTGCTAAAATACATTTCAATTSAGCTCATCAGAGCATAAAATTGTACCAATACTCTGATGCATACTCACATAAACTACACAAGAAACTAAGAGAGGATATTATGTTGTCTCCCCTACAGTACATTGCCCTGATTGCAATTTCTCAAAATCCTGGATGTAGATTCTAATGTAATGTTACCTATGTGGAAAGAAAAYTGACAGGAAGGACTGTAAACACCTTATAATCATAGTGTAGCATCACATAAAAAAACAAAGGTGCCATTTCACACACTTTGGAAATAAAATTATTTCCTCCTGCAATTGCCAAGAACCACAGCAGCCAGAAAAGCTAAGCCCAATCTGTAGCACCAACCATTCCTCATCTGGATCCTCTGGTGGTGGAATGTCTGCWTCAAGCTGAGTTTCCTCCTCATCTGTGTCTCTTTCTGAAGTTTTCCCAGCAGCTTCGCTCTGATGCAGCTCCTGTATTTCGTGCTGTTTGTCTATGATCTTCTGAGTGAAATCCACCAGGTACAAATCCTCAGTTTCTTCATCTAAGGCAGAAAATCGATTCTTAGAGAACAGCCATGAAAAGAAAAGAGCTGAGTAAAAAATCAATACCAAATAGCTGCAATCAGCTTTTCAGCTGCCAGCAATGCCCTTGACCACACTATAGGGGAGTACTTAAATCTCATTCAGTGTCAAACAAACGCAGAGCTATCAACTGGCTCCACAGTGATAATGTCTRTTTCTGAATTGAAGTTTC
Source organism: Malurus melanocephalus (assembly GCF_030028575.1). Taxonomy (NCBI): domain Eukaryota; kingdom Metazoa; phylum Chordata; class Aves; order Passeriformes; family Maluridae; genus Malurus; species Malurus melanocephalus. The sequence continues at coordinate 2,539,222 of NW_026623256.1, read as the reverse complement.
AGGGCATTGTGTGCAGTTCAGAAAAGGCTGCATTCTTTGCAGCAAAACRTTCTCTGCTCATTAACTATTTCAGAAGCAAAGGGTTTGTCATGTAACAGCTGAAATACTCTTTGGATGTTTAATATTTGGTATATTGGCAGGAGCTAAGCATTCATGCAGTTCTCTTTTAGAAAAGTAGAGGAAAGTGGTGGGGTTATATGGACAAAGATGGACACCAGTAAAGAAAACAGATTAGTTACAAGTGGATTTGTATTCTATTTTAATAATTACTTCTTGCAAGGGACTGAACGTGTGAGAAAAGGAAAGATTAGCATTCTCTAACTCTATTAGCTGCATGACTGGCATTCACATATAGACCAGCCAGACTCTTCTCCTGATCCTCTTCTCATAAAGGTCCAAGAATTAGAACGCAGAACAGAATATCAGCAATGAAATCCAAAAATTGTACAATGGAGAACAAATTAATTTTGTTTTTCTAAGATACTGTATTGAAAAAACAGAATATAGTTCACCCACTTAATGAATGAGTGAAACAAAACCCTTAGTGCTTTACTAGGTCAGGCTGTTCTTCAAAACTAATTTTATTTTCTCTCATAAATATATTTTTTTTTCCTTTCAAAGCAGAATAAACGGTGTCAGTCACTTTGTAGAATAACTCCAAGAGTTTATACATATATAAATACTCATTTGGGAACAGTATTGTTCACCTGGGAAGTCTCCTTTTGTCATTTTCTCATACAGCTTTGCTTTCTCTTCAAGCTTCCTCCTGAAAAAGAAAAAAAAATAACGTTGCAATCCCACAAATTCCAAGCACAGTTTAAAGTGACCAATTTAGCCTTAGATAAATGGAACAGGAAAATACTGGAAGTGCTTGAGATGTTTTTAGGAGCTGACTTATGCCTGCCTTTYGTTTTGAACCTTCACAAGCATTTCTGAAGATACACTTATTCAATTCCAGAATTTATGCCGAAAATAATTTTAGTCAAGTTATAAAATTMAACTTAAATGTAATTTGTCAAGTAGGCAGAAACATGATGTTACAAGAATTCTACCTTTATTCAAGTACTATGGTCTGTCAGTTAAATACTGGAAATGAAACCATTATTTGTAGGTATCAGATACTGAAAGACAGTTTTACAAGAATAAAAAAGAGGTAACATRAAGTTACACTTAATCTTAGAAACTGAAGAGAAAACCTTAGCTTATTTCTGGAATTTCAAAGAGCAAGGAATTACTTACAGAAGAACAGCAAATGGTTTATAAATGGCATTTTCAACATGTATCTTTCTGTACAACCAACCCATTTAGAAAATGAGGTAATTTTTGGAAAAAAGTGAGCTATTTTCTGTCAATCCCAAGAAACACTTTGCTAAAGATTCTAACATGTTGCTGCCCTGCCTGGTAATTCTGAAGACGACTTTAAAAAAAAAATCAGTAACCTGACACATTTAGACAGCTGTGATAACATGAGAGCATGAGACTGCTGGGATGCAGTTTGCACAGTATTGATAAAAAGTACAGAATTGATGCTGGGCTTACTGGTGGGTCTAATGAGAACTGCTGGTCCAAAAATGTGCTTAGCTTTTTTCTGTGCTTTCCCAAACACCAAAAACCAAATCCTCCAAAGCATTCCTTTCTTACAGAGCCTAAGAGCTACCTTGATTCATCCAAAATATCCCGCTCTTCCGCCTTCTGCTCAACATCTTTTGCAGCCCGATTTACAACTCCAGTGTTCTGTTTGGTCCAGATACTTGGTTTCTGTGGAGGACAATTTTGTAACAACAAACAAGTAAATGACAATATTGAAATGGTAACAATTAAAAAAAATATTTCAACTCCAAAATGCAACCGTTGCAAATCAGTCACGAAAGACTTTGTAAATAACATTTTAAACATGTTTGACTTGACACTATCCCTGTGCTGTAGGATACTAAAGGTATATCCTAAATTAACACAGGCTGCAGGATGRTGTCATAGTTAAGGACAGGCTGAGAAGCTAAAAAACCCAAAGGAACACAGAAATCAAACTAAATCTATACTGGCAAAGATGTTAAGGTTAAAAAACCCAGTCATACAATCTTTCTGATTAAATATGTACTAACAAAGCTACAAATTGTTTCTATTCCCCATTACCTCCATTTTAGATACAAAATACACTCAGCTGGCCTGTTTGCAGCATAATACTGCAAATGTGCATGTGCTTCAAATGTGGCAGGAACAGTGCATTCTGCTTCTAGAAAGTTACAGARTGAACAAAACCCAAAGTGCAGTAAAGAGCCAAACAAGAGAGATAATTGTGTATTCATTATTGTACACCACAAACACATAGCAGAACACCGATCAAGGAAATGATTCTGGAAAATCTCTCATCCTCCCTCATCCAGAATCATACAAAATCCTCAGAAAAAAAAAGGAAAAAGAAAACAAAAAAAAAAAACCCAACCCACCCCAACTTTCCCTATAACTATTCCCCAAGGAGCATTTTATATTTGACTAGTAACACAGCTCTGTGTATTTACTATTTATTTAGATTTGAATATTAACTTCCTTACTTTAAGAAGAAATGAGAAAGACAACAATGGAAGATTTTTTCTACCTTATTAGAAGTTCTGGGYTTTGCAAAGACTCCAGCATCTTTCAATAGTTTTTCTTTCTTGAATTCCTCTTGCTTTCGGAARAGTTCAGCTTTGAGATCTACCAGCTACATCACCAGCAAAACAACACATAAAAACAGATCACATGCACAGATATCAGTTACTGTAATAAATAATTGTATCTCTAGGAAAACAAACTACCATTTACAGTTATATGAGCATTTAATTGCATTTTTATGTGGAACTTTGAAGCACTGGTGTGATCACAAAGATCACTCTTTACAGCAAACAAAAGAAAAAGCCACTTATGTGTTTAACATGTTGATATGCAAATTRTGATTAGGGATTAAAACAATCCCCAAAGATATCCTTGATTCTTTGCTACAGAAGGAGAAAAAAAGCAGCATAATTTCATCTAGGTTTTACCAGCATCCCAATGGCAAACAAAGAGGGAAGGAATAGCGAAAAACACTACTGAATATGTAAAAGGAACTTTTAACCATTAGGTAATTAATAAAATCCTGTTTCAGAATTGATAAAAGTTTGTGATTGTAAAATAAAGTTTCCCACTGCTTTATATACTGTTCAACAGATTTAAATTTTCATTCTTCTTCTTATATATTTATTAAAAAAAAAGTAGCACTGCCATCTCTGACCAAGGCCCATCTCTGCTTTTATTAAGAAACATTAGCAGCAGGGGTGATATCTTGTAATTACAAAACTAATCTGGAAGACGATATTGTGCCACTTTTCCTGCAAATCCTACAGAAGACAAATTCCACAGATATACATTAAATCAGGAAAGTGGAAGACTTTGGTATTAATATTTGTCTCAAGCACTAAAGAACCAGCTTTTTAGGTCTCTGGGACAATGACAAGCAGTACTGAAAATCATTCATTTTCCCTTCTGCTTAGAGGTGATCATCCAAAAATTCATTCAAAAATTRAATATGCACAACCCACATTTTACGTTAACTATTTACATAACTCTTCATCTGAAGTGTCCGGCGGCATCTCTGGTGAGCAGGGAGGGGCAGCACCTCACCATCCCTAAGGGTGGGAGGTTCATCTGCTACAGCATAGACCCCCTGCTCTTTAGTAAAAACCAGGAAAGAAACTCACATCTCTCTCATGCCTTAATTTTATCATTACATCATGAATGCGGACAAATCCAGCCTTGGCAGACTGGGGTTTGGAGAGCAGCGCGTGTGCCTGATCAGGAAGGTGAGGGGACAAAACCGCAGCCCCGAAACTCTCACAGACCCGAGATGTGACACAGGGCGTTACCACAGCCTTTAATCCAGCACTTGCTGCACTGACTACACATCGCAGTGGTGTTAAGGCGAGGGGACAGAACACCAGCACCACGAATTCCCAGGTGTGCTGTTTTCCCTGGAAGCGGTGCCACCAGCGCACCCGAGCCTCACGGCCTGCGCCGGCCAGGCCCTCCTCGCCTGTGGAAGCCCCCCACGGCTGAGCTCAGTCCACAGCCCTACAGGCCTCTTGGGGAGGTGGAGTAGCTCATTTTGCCTCTCCCCGTTCGCTCACTCACCGAGGACGCAGCCACGTCCAGCGGCTTCTTCCTCCGGTCCATGGCGGACCCGGCCCCGCCACCGCCTCCTTCCTCGCTGTGCGGCCTTGCCGTAAAGCACGGCGAAAGCGCGGCACTATCGCGACAGTGCTGGTGAGGGCGGGCGGACACKCTCCGCCGCCATGTTGGGGAGGTCAGACGAGGTCATGAGGGCGCGGCCTGGGGGGGGTGTGGCGGGGGCGGAGCGCTCCCGGCCGGGGTTTTCCTGCCTTTGGATAATCCCTGTGCTCCAACTGTGTGTGAAAATGAGCGTTTCTGGCAGGTGCGGGACTAATCCTTCAGGCGTCCTGTTGGACATGTCCCTGTGCAGCCGCGGGGCTGGAGCTGCTGCTGCTGTGACAGAGCTCTGGGCGCGCTCTGGGCTGAGAGCGGCCGCTGTGGGCAGCAATTGGCGGCATCGCAGATTGGCCCAGAGCTGGGGTGGGGCTAGCTGGAGAAGCGCATGGTTCAAACGTGGCATCGGCGTTGATCYGAATGTGGGTTCGTTACCTGGTGCCAGCCCCAAGTCACACACTGAGGGCCAGGTATTCCTGTTACTCATTCTCGTTTGTGCGAAGCGGGGAGCTGGGTGGTGACCCACAGAAAGTTAACCCACTGGTCATCAAAAGGTCACGTTATTTATACGTCTTAACAAAGGAAGGCATCAGCATTCGTTGATTACAAATTACTCAACCTCCCTATTTGCTAGTTCTGTCTCTTGCTTTTCCTGCTAATTAGTCTGCAGGCACAGTTCGTCCTTCCATTTGAGTCTCAGGTACAATTTGAGCAGGTGGTCAATGAGTTGGTGGTCACAATCTCCTACTGCCAGAATTACATTTCCCCAGGTGCTTCTAAGCTCTGCTTCACTCTTGGGGCCTCTCATTCAGACAGCTCATTCATTTTGGGATTTTCTTCTCTTAAAACCGCAGATTAGCCGAACATATGATGCTCACAATGTGATTGCTTAATCATAACTGTCAAGATATAGCTACTGATTAACACCTAAAAATATTGCCAACTTGGACTCAACTTGCTATCAAAACCTTGAGGTGTTTGGTATCATCAACAGAAAAAAAAAAAACAACCAAAAAAAACAACCAACAATCCCTCATAAAACAAACAGCACCAAAAAACCCAAACACAGCCAGGAAAAAACCCCAAACCAACCAAAACTAAAACTCTCTTTCCTGTCTTAGTTGATGAGAGCCACAGAAATGAGACCTGAACATAACAGCTAAGTACAAACCCGCCTACATGTGCTGGATCCAGCTCTGTAACCTCAGAGAGGAGCACAGGTGCTTTTGGGGAGTGAGATTCAGAGTTTTAATTATATTGGGTGGCTCTTTAAATACTTCTTCATCCCCGTGAAGAAAAAGGACTGTCTGATAGGTTTTAATTGAAATACTGAAGATCATAGTTACCTTTGGTTGCAAGAAGAAGCTTGTCTTTATAGTGGAAAAAAATATAAGGTGCTCTGATGTTGCTTGGCAGTATGACAGGTGACAGAAGCACCAGAGACAGTTCTTGTGAGTTTTGAAATGTATTGCTTTGGTGTTTAGCAAGCTGGGCCAGGCCCGTGTTTAATAGTTTAAGGACACAGAGTTGCAAAGCTGCCAGAGATATTCAGTTGCTAAGAAAGCTGCACCTGTATTCCAGGGAATGTGAAGTGTGCAATTCAGAGAGAGCAATTTCTGGCCCCAGTGAAGCTGTCTTGCTTTTGGCTTTTTACAAGGGGAATTGGTGAGAGACAGCAGATGCAGAGAAGTGCAGGTCACATCAGAGCCATAAGGTATTTTGATCTCTAATGGAAGAAGAGAAATGCGCATTACTGAAAAATAGGACAAAGAAATGAAAACATCTGTGCTGTTCTAATTAAATCACACTTCAACAAATCATTTATTGTTTCCTGTTCAAACCTCACCTAGTGACAACACTGAGAAACAAAAACAGCCCAAACCCAGGCCAAGGTTGGTTCTTAAAATGTTCCTTTCTGGTTGAGGATGAGATTCATGACCAAGTTTGTAAGGAAAATCCATGCTACTGAGTTACATTACAGGATGTGAAAGAAGAAATYAATGCTAGAAATTTCAAGCTGGTTCATGCTGCTGTGAGGATTGCAGAGCTGGCATTTCTGTGCTTGCAAGAAGCAGCAGATTTTTCTGTAGGTAGCAGAGGTCTGGCTAGGCATGCCTGGATTGGGAATGATTCAGTCACTGATGCTGTATAGAACTGAGAGATGTGTGAGATGAGGTAACCTTTAGCTCGCGTTCCCTCTCATGCAGCATCAGCAGGCAGGAAAAACACAGACCAGGACAGAGGGGGCACTGCTCCCGCCGAAGCCGTGGGATTGCGCTGCTGCCGGGCTCCCCGGGTTTGGGATTCGGCACAGACACCACACCCGGACAGATGGTGTTGGGAGCACCGTGTGTCGGTTCAATGCTCTTGGATTTATAGCCTAAGAACTGACAAGCTTTGACACATCTGGTTCCCTCAGAAAGGCTCTATGTCGATCCTAACCGGTGAAGGGTTATTCTGTGCATTTTTTTTTTTTTAATCCAGCCCACAGGAATTCATAAAATGCCAGTGAGGCAGGAATAAGAACACTTCAAATAGTTAAGCAAAATCAGCTTAATGTAAAGAAATGAGGTGGGGAAGAAGAGGAATCTGTCTCTGTGTACAGTAGAGGCTCAGTGTGGCTCTGCTGTGCTTATTTCTTATCAGGAATTTGTGAAAGCTGTATAAACTACCAAAACCAGAGATGTTTGATCTCAGACCGCTGATAGCCCTGAATTCCTGGCAAATAATTGATTCAGCACTTCCAATTAGTATGCTGCTCATTTTAGCATGAGACCTAATTGTGTTTATTTCCACAAGCTGCATCAACACAAAAAGCTTGTTTGTTATTTTTGAGGGAGATTGGGGATCACAGTGGATTGTTCTAAGGGGATTTTATATGAAACAGTGGCGTTTCACTGTCTTGTAAAATTGGTGAGAGATACTGCATAAAGTTAAAATTAATCAGTTGCAAAGCTTTGGTGTGGATTTCTCCTACACCTCCCTACCAATAGTTGCAGAAGCCCCAGACCAAATGATATTGATATCGGGAGGTTTTGTTCTTCTGAGACCAAAATAACTTGTTCTTCCGTTCTTCTCTTACCTTGGATACTAAGCTTGCATCCTACCCTAAGGCCTTGATGTTCTATCTTACTTTCTACATTTTAGCTTTAAGATGAAATTTAAATGTGAGCAAGTAACAGCTGGACATTTTGTGAGATGAGGCTTAGAGCTAGGGCACTGTGTCCTCACACACTTTTGGAGTCACTTGATGTAAGTGAACTCATCTGTATTTCTCTGAGGGATGGAGAAATTCCTTCTGGTTTTCTTTTTAATTTTTTTTTCCAGGCTCTTAATCCCAGAAGCTAGCTTATGAAAGAATTYGTACTATGTCAACAAAACCCTTTTTTAAAACAGAGCAAGGTTTTATTTTTATGCTTTCCATAGTTTGTGTAATCTTGGTTAGCCAGAGTATTATTTTGTGGAATTTGTGTGATTTAGTGTGTGTGAGGCCAAAAATGACTGTGGCACAAGAAAAACTGTTTGGAAACTAATCCTGGCAGCATCAGAGATCCAGAAGTTCTTTCTTTCCTAGAAAAGATTACATCTCTTCCCAAAATCAAGTCCCAGCATATATATATTTTTTTTTTACTTACTTTTCTGTATTTTCCTAAGGACACCTGAAACATATGGTAGATTTTTGTATTTTTGTGTTGAATTTGCAGAAATGTGCAATTGCTGCATCAAAACAAACAAGCAAAAAAAAAGAAACCAAAAACCCTTTGGTAGAAAATCTAGATTTTTTTTTTCCAGGAAGACTATAAGTTAGAATCATTTGGGTAGGTAATTTGCAGATATGCAGACTAGGAGAAAAAGTAATTCTTTGGTAAATGCTTGAGTTCTTTTGCATGATCCTAGGCAGGCAGTCAAACCCAGAAGTGTTACACAATAAATGTGCAACTGCCACGTGTGTGGCTCTGTTTTTTTGCCTCTTGGGTCACAAGGGGGAATGCCAAATTGCTTTTGTGCTATCTCATTTTTCCTTGCAAACTAAAAGTCGGTCAAAAAAATAAATAAAAAAAAATAACCCTGATAATGACAATACTAAATTTTACTGAGCTCTAAAGGAGCCTTGTCCTGTTCTATGGAAACCTGTATTTTATGTGCAGTTTTATAATGCACTTTAAATAATATCTTGTGTGAAGAGTGTTGTCCTCTCTTCTCTCTTCATATGCGTTATGAGAGAGGGAGTGTTGTTATGTGCTACTTGTATGGAAATTGTAATTCCTCTCAAATTCAGCTTGAAAGCAGGGATTTCCTCAGGGCATGCAACAGCTTCGATCAGAAATAGCTTAATGTCATCTTGCAACAGAATCTGTAGGAGTGACATAGTTACTGTGACCAGAATTAGCTTAGAAAACTGTTATTGACAGCCATGATTTTTTAGTATGCATTTTAGCAAACTTTGCTGCAATTGGGTGTAGTGACCCTCCTTAGGGAATGTCTGCACTTTCTTAAGTCTGATGGACATAAGAAAAATAACTGAGAACAAGTTCAAAAGACAAATAGGTTTTTCACTATTTTCCTGTACTAAGAGATACCAATAGATATATTTTCTAAACTGGAAATATAAAAAGGAAATTTCCAAAGGAAATTGGCTTATCAATTTCATTGGTGGGTTGCTGTGGATATTTTCATCCCCTGAACAGGAACTCTTATTGATTGGACTGCATATGCTGTCTGTGGTTTCTGTGTGGTTGGCATAAAAGACAAACATGCCCTTTAAGGAATTGCTCAGCTCCTTGAGATTTACCCATTCATCTGTCCACCCTTCTTTCACCATCTGCTTCTCCCACTGTGGACATGYGAAGTTGCTCCATCCCTGCAGCAAAATGCAGCCTGGATGGTTCACAGTCAGGCTTTTGCATGAAGCAGAGTTTTCCTGTCTTTGCAAGCACGGATGGACTTGCCTCTTTGTCAAGGTGTAGCCCTATAAAGAAGCTGGGTTTTGTGTTCCAGCTGCACATCTGCAAACTCCTTCGAGACACTACAGACTTGTATCTCTTTGTCTCTAGGTCTGGGATGCCGGGCTGGAGGAAGTGCCTTGTTTTCTGTCTGTGGAGAGTGCAGGACAGAGGTAAGACAAGAGGGGAAGACACAGCAAAGGGGAGACTGTAACCGAGGTGATGTCCTTCCCTGTAACCGAGGGGAGGGGGTTGGGTTCAATGCTTCTTTTCCTGCTCATTGGTATTGTTAAAGCTACAAGATCCATCCCAAAACATGTGATTTTTTTTTACTTAAAAGAAACAAAACTGCAGTCCAGCTTTGCCATAAGAAAACACATTTTAACCTTGAATTCTATTCCCCTTCCAAAATACTGGTCCAGATACTGCTAGTGAATGCACATCTGCTTTGCTAACAGCTCTGCCTTTAATCTGAACCTGGCCTCACAGAGGTTTTACAGTGGTGAAGTTGTGTCACCATTAAAAGGCATCTACCAGAGCATAAGRTTTGGGAATTCTAAAGCTCATGTATCTACTTTACTGTCTGTTTTTCTTTTAAAKAAATCACTGGGCTCTTGATTGTGTCAGGTAGAGAGACACATGCTCATTGTAGCTGTAAATTTCCAAAGAGGCTACTTTCTACTTGTGAGTTTAAACCCTGTTATTTATGYTCATTTAGTGTCACAATGATGATGTAAGTCATATTTATATCACTTCTTGTAAAATGCTTCTGTTTATATCCTGCTGTTTGAGCTGAATTATTTTAAACCAGCAGGCTYATGGCAGCAGATTCAGGTTTTCTGACATGGTGGCAGAAATCTGGGTCCTGTASCACATTGCTAGGCTATTTTGGGGAAGGGGGAATAATTTATATTTACTAGTCTTTGCACAATAATGTTGAATTGCAGTTGWTGTTTTTTTAACATTGATTGAATGATCTCATTTAAATCTGAACAGGGTGGGATTTCAGTTCAGTACAAAGCAGCATGGTTTTTTTTTCCATTACAACCACAGAAATCTCTAGCCTGAGGTCTTTCATTTGTCTTCTCAGGCTAGAAATACAAAGGATGTATCTGTTACTGTATCTGTTACTGTATAGAGTAAGTATATAAGTATGTAAGTATATATATATAAAACCCTTTGTTTTGTGATTATGAATGATCTTCGAAYTGCACCTTGAGATGCAGGCATGAAGACATCACTTCTGCATACTTGCTGTTCATGGAGGGYCTAGTTCTTGACAGTGGGCAGAAGATGGGCTGGCATAATAGAGCAAATTATGGCTCTACRTGTGATTTCCTGATGCATTGGAAGGATCAAACCTGTGTATTTGGGCAGGACACATCTCTGTCACCGTGATCATTTTTACCTTGATGCACCAAAGAGATTTAAATCAGCATAATCAGGGATGGRGTTTCTCTACCATATGGACATTGATTACCTAGCAGTCTGCTACCATCTGCCTGCATAGATGGCTAAGTTGCAGCTATGATTAATTTATTAAGAGAACAAAACTATCTTGTATATGTAATCCTTCTGATACTCTGGTAGTGAAAAGCTGCTGTTAGATGTTTTAGAGCTAAGGAAATTTTTTTCCCCACTGTAGCCCAAAGCCTTGGTCCACTCTGGTTTGGATTCTGCTTTATTTTCTTAGTTAGATATATCTGCAATAAAATGTTCTTTCACTATCCACCATACTATCAGTTATCCCAAAAAACATGAAGTGAAAGACATAAGCTGTCTTTCTGGACAAAGTAGTGGAGCAYTGTGCGYGTTTGAGGAGATGCTCAAAAGGCTRTTTAAGAGAATTTTCCCAGGAAAAGARAGAGCAGCATCGAAGGAAGAAAGGAAGAGTTGTGGAGGGCTCTCTCCCGCCTTCCCTCCGCAGCAATGTCCCTGAGGTGTCACTTGAGCTGGTAGAGGGCCCTCAGAGCGGTAGATGGCACTGTGAGACTGTTATTGCACCTGTGTAATTCCCGTCTCAAGTGAGACTGTGMGCGCTTGGCAGAGGCGACCTCGCAGAAACGAGTGTCTCCCCTGCACCTCCCGGTAATCTCGCCAGCACTGGAGAGGTAAATTGGTTTCTACTCCCCATTCCTCCAGTCTCACACATGTAAAGTTAGGTGAGAAGTAAGACGAGTGGATAACCCAGAACTGCAAGAAGAACTGGCCCTGGATTTCCAGCTGCCAATTCAAGTTCTGTGTGGATTACTGGGACTCGGGTTTTGAGCTCTGCTTTGGCCAGTTCTCTGCAACAGAAGTTGGACAAGTGCTTGCATGTTGTGCATGAACATTGCAGCCACTCTTTCAATCTCTCAGCTGGCTTTGTGAGGGCTGAGACTGAAAATTAAATAGGTAAGGAATACTCCAAAAGGGTTACTGACTTTGCAGGTACAGCAAAACACACACCCTAAAGAAATACACATTCCTTTTGCTTGAGTGATCCCTGTCCTGTTGCTGAACAGGACTCCAGCCCTAATACAAAGGCTACTCTACCTACAGACCTCTTGATACAAAGGTTATTTAAAATAGAAGCCCAGGAGGCACCAAAATGTTGCTATATGTATCAAAAAGGAAAGCTTAGAGTGATTGTAGATGTTATTTTAGCAATAATTGAGAAAAGAAATATTGARTCTCTGTGCATAGAGAGAGCTTGAAAGTGTGTGTGGCGCTGCTGCTATTAGTCAAATATAGACAAGTGGAATGAGAACTGGAATAATACTTCAAAATGAATAACTACATCAGGCAAAAGTCCAATGATTTCTTTATTAAGGCCTTGATGAGCGCCAAGCAACTTCTCATATACCAAGGAAATGTGAATGTGTACGAAATGTGAATTCCAATATTTTCTGAAACACTGGAGRAGGGAGACCACACTACATGGAAGTGAAGAGGGCTTTACATCTTTAACTTTGCCCACAATGCTTGTTCCCTTGCCAGCTAATTTGGGAGAGATCAGAACACTGAAATGGCAATTATTGTATTTTTCTATCCCTTTTGAATGTACATGCAAAATCACAGTGTTTCCATTAAGACCAACAGTCAATATCAATGATTTGCAACTGTTCTGTCTCCTTCTCTGATCTGAAAATAGACTGCAGTCATTAATGTGCTACTGACAGCTGGAGCTGGGTCACAATGAGAGGGACGAGGAAGCAAGACAGTCACAGTAATGACTTTTAACATATGTTGACAGAGATGTAGTGTTGCTTTCTGCAGCCTGCTCTTTTCTTGAACTAYTTCTGTTCATCAACCAGAAAAAAGAAAACCAACTCCTTTTTTCTAATGGCAATATTGAAGTTAGTTTTCATGATGTGCTTTATGGAGAGATGGATGAATAGTGTTTCTCTGCTTAGTATCAAGTGCAGTAGTTCTGTGTGGGTTTTAATGGAATAGATGAGTACTTAATGMCAGCTCTGGTTAGGGGAAGCCCAGGAGGGAGCCTGAGACTGTGGCATGAAGAAGGCTCGGTCCAAGCCTGTCTTCATGTCCTGAGCCATCTGCTACTAATGCACAATAGAAACTCRCCTCACAAATTTGTTTTCCACAGCTTCTGGTTCATGGGATTCTGGATACARTAGGATCAGCAGGACCAAAAAATTGGGAGCCAAACCTGCCAGCTGCTACCCTGAGTTTGACAGTCCAGAGCACCTGGGATTGGCTTTGACTTCCCTTCCACTGTAGTTCTGAATGGAGTTTGGGGAATGGCAGATACTGCAGTCATGTTAATAGAAGGCAAAGAAGTACTTCCATTGTGTATTTCTTTCATGGTTGTTAGAAGACACTGAGCTATTCCTGGGAGAAATGACAAATCCCTGATGAGCAACTTCTTTCACTTGCACAGCTGGTAACCAAGAAAAATGCTATTTGTGAGTGCAGGGACAGCTTAAAGATCCTTTCCCATAAAGAACAGTGTATCAATCAGGGAAACAAAGCAAAATGTGGAGCACATCCTAATGGGAAACCTTCCCAAGCTGAGATCTGTCTGGTACATGGCATTCCGGGTAGTGCAGAGCCAACTATCCTATACCAGATAGCTCTTTTACTTAAGTGATTTGTAAAATTTCCCTGAGGCACCTCTGCAATGAGGAGCAGAGATGAAACCTTAGGTAGCCAGAGGCAGATCTTGCTGGCTAAGTGGATGTCTGGAATGAAAACCTCTCTGTAGCAGTGGGATGGTTTGGAGATTTCTTSTGTGGGTAAATGGTGGTAAAGCACTGTTGTTGCTTGAGAAGGTAATGTGGCTTTATGAAGTAAACACTTGGACATGGTGCAAATGGTGACACCTTCTTGGTGATACTATGTGTGTGTCTAAGGTGAAACATGGTGGTGTGAACAGGGCAGAAACTAACATGACAAAGGGAATGAGGGAGTCCTGAAAGCAGTTTTGAAAGGGAAGGAATATGTTCAATCAAAAGTTAGAAAAGTGGCTCTTCRTTTCTGTGACCAAGTTCAGTCTTGTTTTAAAATTCTCATGTCTTTTAAAATAACAGATCATACAGCAACTTCACAGTGACCCAGACACAGCTGTCTACTGGCTGAATTGAGATTTTCACACAGGATGGGACCAAAATTATTGTCTCTTATGTTGCATGGTTGTAAGCAAATATTAACAGTTATAAGCATCTGTATCAGCTGCTARTTCTTCAGACTCTGCCATCTGCTTGGATGTGGAGGGTAGTACACAWGTAGCATTCATGGCCACCTTGGATATTGAATTTCTGACACATTTCAGTAGCCTGGAAATCAATAGGCAGCAGCTGCAATGGAGCTGGGGGCACTGCAGAGCCCTAAACCMTGTCTTTAGTAAGGGAAGGGGCACAGACCTCTGAATCTTGCCTAAACATTTGATGGTTCAGGGTGTGAAGTGAGGAAGATGCAAAGATTCTCTGTCTTACTACACTGTAGTCCTCCCAGCACCATATTGTGAGTCGTTGGTCACTGGTAGGTAAATGGGGAGAATCTTTGTGGTGGGGTTTTGACAGTACATGACGAGATTATGTTTGGGAACAAAGTGGACAGCCAATGTCATGCTGTTGGCAGAAAAGGTGACTGGTGTTTGTGACTTGCTCTAGATGGCATCTGTAAGATAACCCTCAAGGGAAGCAAAACTAAAGCTTCAGCACCAGCATCAACCCAGCAGTCAGGTCAGCAAAGACAGGCCTTGTGCCCAGGAGAAAACCTGATGACAATGGTGTTGCAGAATGARAACCAAGTAGAGAAATGCCTGGGTAGGCTGGGCACAGGCAGCCTCACTGCTTCAGCACTCAAAGCTGGTTGCACACGTACTTTGTAGGGCTCTTGTAGAAGGAAGATGACTTTGGAAGGAGGTGAGATGCAGGTCTGAACCCGTTAGTTGTTATGCTGTGATTTCCACGGAAGAAGGTGAGGAACCAGCTCCCGAGCTGACTCCAAGTATGCCTYTGGGACAGAAACAAGGAGGATTTGAGGTCCCTTCCAGCAGGAACAGAACACAGAGGGGACAATATCCTCATGGAGCCCATAAATGGGGTGTGTACTTGTGTCAGTGAAATCCAGATACATTCTCCCTGTCTGTCTAAAGGGTATTCAGCCTTTCAGAGAGATGAGTATCACCCAGAAGACGCAGAATGACAGATTGCTTCCAGCCTTCAGAACCTAGTTGGACATGAGCACTTCTGCAGMAGTCCATAGCGTGAATGTATGCCCTGAAGTGCCTGACAAAAAGAAGGCAAAAAAACAAGTAAACGGTTTGCACTGCCTGAATTTAAGGCAAAAACAGAACCAAGCTGGATTAGTAATTCAACGAAAGTTGCTACTAATCAACCTCTGGTGGAGGTAGCAAACTGAAAATAATCCATTTAAAAATTGCCTTTAACCTTCTACCATAACAAGAYTATTTTAAAATTCTGTGATCTCAAAGCTGCTCACTGCTTTATATGTGTTATGGGATACACAGCTGTGTAAAAATGAGAGTGTAGCAGTCGGTGAGACAAACCCATTGTGAGGCTGTGTTGTGACAGAGATTGATGCTCTGTATCCCCACTACCATTCCATGTGCCTGAGAGGTGAAAGTAGAGACTGGTTCTGCATTAAAGCAGCTCTGTGCTATTTACATATCACAGTGGGATGGAAATAGATTTCCCATAGTCCACTGCTTGCTCCATGTACAGCTGTAAGGATACAGGGTGCACTGCTTCAACACTTCAAGATAAATTTTATTTCTCTTTTGYTTAATTAAGTCTAGGAGTGGGAGTGAGAAAGGAAAAGATTATTCTAGACACCTAAATAGATTTCCTTTGTGTAGGATTACATAGGTCAAAGTAATTTCTAGTTTGATCTTAACTATTGAATGCTGCCTGGCAGTAGCACTAGGTCAATCTCGGGGGGAGGGAACCCATAGTCCTCTCTGTTTCCCCAGAAGGTTTCATCATGCCTACAGATCACTACTGAAATAATGCAGCCTTGAGGGTGCCACCTCACTAGTGGTATATCTTCACTAAGCTGCTGGGAATGGTGGGCGGACAGAACACCACTCCTAAGGGTAAGGGTCTCCCAAGTGCCAGATCCTCACAGATTCACAAATGGCAAGAGAGCAGCTCTTAAGCTACTTGGTTTGGGGCTGAAAGTGAAGATTGAGTCATTTCACTGACTTTCCATGTTGCAGGCAGTCAGCCTATTCTCCTTGTGASATGGTGAAGTGAGTGACCCTCACAGTGAGGGAACACATCAGGACAGACAGGACAGTACGCTGGAGCTGTCTGTAGGCAAAGAGTTCAAGGACAAAATGGAAGCTAAAAAGCCTTGACACTCTCCCTTAACCCCTGCAGAAAAATGAAATTTTACGTGGGAGTCTCCTCTTGCCACACATGTAATATCACTGTCTGCTCCTCACCCTGTGCGTGCAGCGTGCAGGAGAGGTGAGATCCATCCCATTTGCAAATCCTGGTTTGTTTGCTGGCTTGTGACTGGYCTGAACCTTTGCTCAGTAGCCAGCTCTTGAGACTGGAAAACTTGGCGCTTTCATATTTTTTTTTTCTGACAGCTGTAGTGGTATTTAAAGCACAGTAGTGCTGACTCTCCTCTCTCATGTGCCACAGAAAGCTTCTGTGAATTAGGGGCAAAGCGTGGAGCTTCCCAGGACTGTAAAGACTATGTTCTCTACAACCCATTAAGAGCAAACTTGTAATTCAAGACCCTAGAGAAACACGCCAATATACATGCAAGGAACATTTGGTTTTTGTTCAGAGCCATGTTGCCCATTTAGGCTGCACACACTGCAGGGCAGAGACCTTTCCTTTTTCCCAGCTTACGAGCAGCTGGGACTTTAATCTCACTATACTCTGTGTTCTTCAGTAGGGCAAGGCCTACCAGCTGCTGAAACAGCCAACGTGCAGGGCACATTAAAGTCCTCAGTTGATCAAACCAGGTCAACCTGTCCTAGGGTGTGTGACCAAAGACAAATCTTTGCCTCACAAATTTGGTTTAACAACCATTTCTGCAGGACAGGGGAGGACAGCAGTGCCTTCTAAATTTGTGGCAGTATCCATGCTGCAGTGGTGCCTAAAATCCTGCAGCTGGACATTTCAGTTATACATAACGATTGGAAATTGCTCAGGGACATGGCTATTCACTTATGAATTTTTCTATGGATTTCCTGCTTCTTGAAATATCCCTCCACARCTTTCCTCCAAAGATGTACCTTAGCACCTGTCGAACACTGAATCTGCTTATGAATTCCCTACTGGTACTCTTAGGTATGTTTCATTTTCTCTAACAGAGTTTCCCATGCGAGTACTAAAGTYAGTGCTTGAGAAAATCTCACCACACTAGCTTTGACTCTTTGTACAATAATGGATATGTCAAATCCAATTCTTAAGAGCCCTGAGCTGCTTTTTCAGCTAGTAATGTGCTTGCTATTTTCCTGTTTAATTATTTCTGTGGTACCAGTGTCCYTTAAAAAGTAATACTGTTGTAGTCATGACAGTCTAAAGATACTTCAAGGAAAGAGTCTTTTGTGAGATCAACCAGTGTAAATGGCAAAAACAGATGAGCTTTTAGGTACCAAAAGCGTCARTTTAACCCCACTTTTAAAAGCCCCTTCATGCATCATGTTTATTTCAGAGTCTCATTACTTTTCCTGAGAGCAATATTAGATCAATAACCATCACTTTTCTGGGAATCCTTTCTAATGCCCAGAATCTGGATATTATGCAATTATAAAATASAGTTGAGGAAATCAAGGCACAGAAAGGGCAGGTGATTTGCCTGTGTGGGTGGTTGCCTTAGTCATATAACTCAAAAGCGCTTGTCTCTGTGTGCTGGGTTTTAACTACTGAAGAAGCATAATTTCCTTTCCCCAGGATGCATCCTACCTTTAGATTAGTCCTTCTCAAAAAAGCTTCTGAATCTTGCTATCAGAATATTTGGGGCAYATCACAAACTTTCTGTAAATTAGAATGATGTGGCCTGATCCAATCCAGCTGTGGAGCTGCAATTTGTYGTGAGTCCCAAAGGTACAAAGAAATTGCAGGGAAGGGGTGGTGGTGGAGGGGGTGTTCTGTTTTTCTCCGAGGAACAAACTGTGCAAATGTGCTGTATTTAGAACAAGGAAAAGAGCTCTTTAAGAAGTTGTAGTTGGGTGGGGAGTCGATCCCTTCTTATGTTTCTAGTCTGAAGGTAAATGTGGGCAAAAATATATTTTTGTGTCTGTGAATTTTCCTGTGCTACTAGTGGAGTATGGCAGGTCTGAGCAATAGTTGTGCTCCTGCTGCCAATAGTCCTCAGGAAATCTCTCTCAGAAGTGATTGCTCCAGCTGGCTKGAATAAACCTTCAGGTGCCATCACTCCAATCACTGTCCTTTGAACTGATGGGTAACTCTGGTTAGAAACACGGAAGGGAATCAGCCTGTACAAGGCTGCTCTTTGCTGTGATGGGAACATCTCATGCAGTCCTAGGGCATTGCATACTGCTGTCTGCCCTCTGCAATGTTGCAAACTCTTATGCTTAAATGAAGAGGGCTGTCTGTTCTCATGGGTTTATGCTTATCCCATCTTAACTCACTGGGAAAGYGTGCTACAATAGAAACTTCAAAAGYTCCTCTGCAGCCCAACTCCCACATWGGTCTTCAATAACTTGGAGGGGTGGAGGGGGGAAGCTAATTTAACAGTAGGTCTTTAACTCAAGTATCTCAGTTAGGCTCCTCATCCTCCAGACTGCCCCGAAATCATGGGTTTCTGCTTTCGTCCCTTCGAAATGGATTCTTTCCCTTAATATGCTCAGAGCTTTAGAAGGTTGTTTCAAGAAGATTAGCCAAGTACTTTTGTGTTGAGCCACTCCCATTTTCACCAGGCAGTGAAGAGTCCAGACTCCTGCTACCCAGCTTGGTATATGCCATGCCACCCTTGGCTGGCAGCTCCTGAAMTGGCAAATGTTTCTCAGATATCTGAGCAGCAGAGCACGGCAAGTGARGCTGCTGTCCCTTGGAAGGGTGCTAGGCTGTCTTACAACAACTGCTTTTGATGCAGGCAGGGACAGAAAAGCTCAGCTAAAAAGCCAGTCCATATAGATGCAACTAGTCCATATGGATGCATCTAGATGTATTCTCTTGCTGTTATAGTTGCCCTATTCTTCCTGAGTGGTGTGAGACACCAGCCCTCTAAAACTGGACAGCTCATGCTGTCCCAAGGAGAGYTTGGTCCCTAATATTTTAGATTATAGCAGATGTTGCACATAATACAATCACTCTCACAAAGGGAGGCAGAGAGGCAGAATGAGACCTACAGACAGGTAATAAAAGAAAAGGCCTCATGAAGAACAAAAACAGCTGCTAGTGATTGCAGAGATATGTTGCCCCCAGGAAATTAAAAACATGAATACCCTGGCATATGCAATAAACATCTCCTTTGTGTCCATGTAAAAGCGCTGAAACCTCTAGAACATTAGGAAATTGAAAAGATGTTTTTAAGTCTTCCCCATATACTTYAGCTGCTTGCACGTAGTGGTGAAGAAGATGATGTAGATCAGCCTGRCTGCAGAACAACTTTATTTGCCAGAGAATCCAACTTCAGAATAAACACACGCGTCAATGCACGCACCTGTGTGGGGCTGCCAGGCAGCTGCCGCTCTGTGAAGGGAAGAGGCGCCAGGCTACAGCTGTAAAGAGAATGTAGAATGGGAACAGTGTGCTCTCCATATCTTTCCCGGGCACGTATCTGTCCAACGTCAGCTGGCGGTTTGGGACCCGCAGGACGYCGGTGTGGGTCGGAGCCCGGCGCCTGTTCGCAGGCGGGGCTGCCACCCCCATCTGTCTACGCAGATCCCCCCCAGGGGAAAAATATACAATATATAAATTATTGACACAATTTTTTCTCCCCCGCTTTCCCGAGTTTGCCGTTCCCCGCCCTCCGCGGCGGGGGGAGCGCACCTGCGCGGCGGGCGGCCCGGGGCTGTGCGCAGGCGGGGGCGGGCARCGCTCCCCCGCCCGGCCCCGGCCCCGCCGCCGCCGCCGCATGCACCGCCCGGCCATAAAGCGCCGGGGAGCCCGGCCGCGCTCGGCAGCGCCCGCCGCTCTTGCCGGCCCCCCCGGGCTCCTCCAGCCGCGCCGCTGCCCCGGGGGGCGGCAGCGCTGCCCCTGCCGCGATGCCGGGCTGGAGGAAAAGCCTCGCCATGTGCCTGCAGCGAATGCAAGAGGACGGTGAGCGTGGCACGGGGAAAGGAGAGCTGGAGGTGCTCGGAATTACCCTCCGCCTCCCCTTTTCCGTTATTCTTTGGGGGGTGGTGGTGGCGGCGTGTGTCCCTCTGGGAGGGGGGACGATTCTCTGCTGGCATGGAGCTCCGTGGATGAAGGGAGTGGAGGGGGGATGCTCTTCGTGCCGGTAAACTTTGCCGCAGCAAATCTTCCCATCTRTTCCTGGGCTTGGTTGGTTTCTGCTTTTGTTGGTTTTTTTATTTTTTTCTTCTTCAAGTGGTGGGGGCAAGCCTGAGCGAGAGGTGGCTGCGCAGTCCTTTTTGGATATTTAGAGGGGCTTGTAGTATSTGAGCCCCAACTTTCTAAAGCTACTGGTGATGCTGTTTTCAGCTGGTAATTTTCCCGAGCGCCAACTCCACCTGGGGATTAAAGGGTTTGCAAAYTGCATAGAGGACGTGTCACGGTAATCTGATTCCTATTGTGCCACTTACTGTTGCTCACAGAGACTGTGAATTATTTTGTTTACATGCTCAAGAGTGTGATGTTAAATAAATGCTGGACCTGCGGCTCATGAAAGCATGAGAAGACATCCACAAGGTGGCACAGCGTAAGGGAGGTTTAAATGTTGCAYTCCGGCTCCTGCGTCTGTAGATGAACAGGGATGAGTGGTGGGGAAAGTTTATGTCTCTGAAATGAAGTGCATTTCTCCTGTACTCCCATGGGACTCAGGCAGAGGAGCTGACCCGGGATGGGCAGAAATAAGCCGGAATGCATGTTTTACGAACCTCTGCTGCTTTGGTGCAAAGTAGCTAATGGCAGGTTTTTCCTTTGGACCCCTTCCCCGAACTACCTCTCTAGATTGTTCGCTGGTAAACAGACTTAACAAATAYGTGAAGTGGCACTGTGCAACTGAAATGTTGCAGCATTTGGTGTGAGTAATGCAAGAATTGTGGAATTTTCTGAACCTGCTGGTTAATAAGCACAGAGAGAAATTGTGCTATTAGATCTCCTGTAAGGTGCCAGGACAGAGTCATTAACCTGCTGTGCCTTTCTGATGTTTCTTCTCTGCTCCTACGGCTTTGAGGGAACACAGTCTGTTTGTGCTGTTGGATTGCTTTAGGACTGTGGCTTTCCCTTGGAGCCTCCMTCTGCCTGAGAGAGCTGTTCAAAATCTTGTCCTGTAGAAGAGTCAATCAAATCCCTGGTTTGACTCACTGAGACCTGTTGGCATAAATTCAGCCCTGTTATGGTGCAGTGCTTTGTAACGCTGCCTTGCTGCAGCTGGCATGGATGCTCTTGCATTGTTGGATCAGGGGTAGCTTTGGGAGCCTTATTAATGATTCACAACAGGGACTTCTTGATGTAAAGCTRTACTGGGTTAGTGTGTTTGCTGGGTTACTTTCTCTGTGACTTCATACATGTAGGTACTGGCTCTTGTCTCTGGCTCTGTGTAATGCCTTTCCTCCTCATCTCCCTTCYSTCTGACTTCAGTCCCRGCACTGCAGTGAGTCTGTGGYTGGTGTGCATCCCTTTGAGTACATTGCATTTATATCCATGGGTGGTTCAAAGAGTAGTCAGTCTTAGGAAGGTTCCATTTAATCACAGAATGGTTTATCTGGAGGTATAAATCTTGCAGGCTTGAGCTGATATGCTGTGTAGAGGAGGATTAGCTGAGCTTGTAGGGAAATTCTTTCCTTTTTCCTCAAGGCAACCGGTTTGATGTTGTGTTACAGCATATAACTCTGCAGGGGCAGCAGAGGAAATCTTTGGTAATGTTTTTGTAGCACTGCAGTGTTAACAGGTATGGTAGAGAAGGTTTTGCATCATGACCTGTCCCTGTCTGTGGCAGGAAGAGTGAAACAAGATGATCTTTAAGGTTCTTTCCAACTCAAACTGTCCTATAACAACACTGCAAGAAATCTCTGCTCTGTTCAGATTTTGATTTTGCAAACTGGCCTCCAGCCAGTCTATAAGGAAATATTGACTTCTGGTTTTCTTTATTCAGAGCAATTATATCTGCCTTGTTGGAATCTCCATGCCTATGCAGATGTGATAGGTTGGGTTTATTTTTGATACCCAAGCTGGGGAGCTTTCCCCCCAGGCATGTGTGTTCTGGCCCATCAATTTGTTCACTTCCTCTGAGAACCATAGTACTTGAGCTTCCAAAGGAAATGTCCTGGTGTTCAGCAGGAGCACAATTGTAATTAGAAGAGTGGTATATTTTGGTTACTGAATATTAATGTGATGAGCACCTCTTGCAATTTGCAGCCATTCAGAGCTGGATTGGAAGATTCATTARTCACAGTTGGTGGAAAAGGTCAGCCATGGTAAGTAACATAGGGAAATGCAAGATATACATGAACTGTGTTGAAGTATGATTGCCATTTCAAAATGCCACTCACCCACAGTGAGTCTCTTCAAGCATGTTTTSCCTTAAAGTTTCTGTCTCCTGAAAGATGGGAATGACTTCTGACCAGTGTGCAGAAATGCTTCATTATATAACATGTTGGTTTTGTCTGCCACCAAGAGACTTGTACATGGTATGTGCGACTCCTTATTCTGTTTCATGAAAGGAAAAAAGAATTGATGTCAATGACTTGGAAATTTTTGTTGGAAAATATGTTCCCTCCAGCCTGTATTGATAACAGCCCTGTTACCCTAAAGTCATGGGGCAATCAGCTCATCCCTGCATTACTGTGGGATTGTCTCAGACCTGGAAGCAGAGGTTAAAGCATATGGCCTGGCAGTTCTGTCCATCACTCTGAGTGCAGAGCTGTGCGGCCAGAYCTTATGCTGATTTATCTCCCTGATAATTCATCTTCTTTTGAGTCAGTTATGAGAACTAGTTGGCCATGCCAGACCTTTTCCCATTCCAATTTCCCCCGTCGTGCTGCTGTCCTTTATGTGAGTACTGAAGCATTTGAACTGCRTTCTTGCTGCTCCAAGGTTTTCAGTAGCAGAAGCAATGAAGGCTAATTTCTGCTGTGGGAGCAAGAATGTATGTGGGCAGGTGGGAAAGTCTCTGTGTTTTTGTCACATCTGAGTGAATGTGGAAACTGTCACATAGTCTATCCTTTCCCTATATCTGCAGACTGAGCAGTGGAGATACTTTAATCCAAACTGGTGCAACTTGGTGTTTTTAGATGCATAGGACTTCTGTAAGATGGGTCACAGTTGTGGGCAGAYGTCCTTTGCTAAACCGGAGGTGTTTTTCTGCTTCTAGGGGGAGGTAATACAGAGTTTGGGTATAAGTTTAGGTTGTTGGTAYAGTTCCCCTTCCTCCCCCAGATGGTTTTTCTTGAGTAAAAGCAGAAATTTGACTCTCACATTTAAAACTCCAATATGATGCCTTATAAAAACCAAAACCACACCTTATGAAAGACTAGGGTAATGGGATTATAAAATGGGATGTGAGTTATCCAGCCCTTGTTTGAATCATGGGGCATCTTGGGAAATTCAGGTAAAAGAGGGGAAGGGGAAAGGGACAGCTCAGACCTGCTTCAAAGAGTGATGATATAGCAGGATTGTGTTGCTGCTGTTTCCTTCCTTCCCTTGTATACAGCTCYGTGCTGGTTACCTTGGAAACAGCTGTAGGAACATATAGGGGCATTTTGCTGCTGTGCAGCCATGGGCAGAGGTGTCCTGTGGTGCATGGAAAGGAAAATCCTTCATGGTGCAGGTTGATTTACAGGATGAGGGCAACAAAGTAAAAAACCGTTGCAACATCTCCCTTTCTTGGCTTCCCTGTCTTGCTGCAGGTACAGTGTGGCAGGAGTGGGATCCTGGGGAAAATTTAGCAGGGGGGTGGATTTTCATGGTTTTGGCAGAGCTATTTAAATTTTTACAACAAGAAGGTAAAAATATGACAACAGGCTGTTTTGAGGAGGCTCTGGACGCTGGGCTATATAAATCAGCTATTTGTTTAGTTCTCAGAATAATCTACTGGGATGTTTTATTCCCTAGCTGTGAAACTATGTCTATGACTGGAAATGGGATTCTTCTTATTGACAGGCGTTAGGGAGAAACATCTCACTAAGACGGAAATTTGCTGTSTTTGTATGATTAGCAGAAAATGAGATCTTTCATTGAGTTCCATGTTGTTTGTGATCTGCAGATGATGTGTAGAATAAGTAAAATAGAATAACTGTTAAAAATAATGTGAATTGTCTTTTGTTCACTTACCCATAAACATTTTGATCTTGCAAATGGTATGGTGTGCATAGCTTTAAATCAGTTAAACTATTCTGCTGCTTAAAATATAGTGTTTTTTTGCTTGTCACATCAAAAATAAT
Organism: Malurus melanocephalus; assembly: GCF_030028575.1. NCBI lineage: Eukaryota > Metazoa > Chordata > Aves > Passeriformes > Maluridae > Malurus > Malurus melanocephalus. Next base: position 2,515,039 of record NW_026623256.1, on the reverse strand, counting down.
TCAGTCATTTGRAAATGCATTTTTTGTTTCGATCAAGTTGTCTTAAGACCATCTTTCAGTGCCAGGTTGAGTCTGTTCAGTTTTATTTCATTGCCTTACAGAGTCCTTTTGTCCAAACYTACARTGACAYGATCTATTATACTGGYACTTAATTTTAAGAAAAGAAATTTKTCTGCGTAGCTGTCACTTAAGTAGTGTGCAGCTGAAATGTTACAGCTGAAGGACTGTTACATCTGACAACTGTATGTAGTGTATTAATGTATTTCTGCATGCGATACTCTTGCTTTACAGTGCACCCCAGCTTTGTCAGAGATGAAGACTTGCTCACAGAGAGCTCAGGAATTTATGGGCTGCTGTTTGTTGGTAATACTCATTATACAGGCCACTGCTTTTAAATAAAAAGTAAAAATAGAGGTTGTGACCCTCCAATGAAGTGTGATGAGGAATTAGGATTGCCTGAAGGCTGTGGTGGTAATGCTTAAGGGATAATGCTCACTTATCAAATGATGGAACAGCCAGAGCAAATCCTGCTAGACTTTGATGGGGTCTTTTTTTTGCTCATTAATATGTTGATGTGGATTTTGCACCCATTGAGTGAGTAACAGCTGTACCCAAGCACTGTGCTCACTGCCTCCCTCCTTGCTGGCTGTCACACTGTCACACTGCACTGAGTCTGGGCTGCTGCTTTTGATCCTGTTCTTCAGCAGTCAGAAAATTCAGCTCCGATTGAGAAGTCCTGCATAACTTGGGGATGAAGCACCAAGGATTTTGTGGAATGGCTTTAAAGCCTCATTGKAATTTGATAAAAGACATAGATTGATCATTATTTTGCTTTTTGAAATTATCTGCYAGATTTTACAAGCTGAATGTGATCMCATAYCCACAAAGTTTGGCTTTATGAAACTGTGTGGACATTGTGGCTTCTGCTCTCTTGTTGATGCTATTACTCAGTGGGGCTTCTTGTGAAGGAGTTTTATTAGCAATATTGAGTGATGATGCTCAGTGCTGACAAAAGCATCAGCTGCAGTGACTTGGCATGCTTTTCCTTTAGGGCTGCCAAGGTTGGAAAGTGGGGGGTAGGGGGGGGAACCTTTCAGGATGCTGAAGACATTGATGGAAACCATGAATTGTCGAAGTCAGGATCGTTTCAGAGTGAGAAGAAGTGCCAGATATGTCTGGAATCAGGCCATGTTTGATGTTCTCCAAACCTGTTGGTGTTTCTATGGGCTTGTGCCAAGTGTAGTGGAAAAACAYGTGGGCAATTCCCAAGAAACTGATGTGGTCTTTGAGACCGTTCCAGTCTTGAGCTGTGATTGCAGCTGCTGACCCAGAGATCTTCTGATGCTCTGGGTTGCACTGGGAGGAAGGTTGGCCATACACCTTGGTTTAAGCTGAGCAGTCTGAGGTGAATTATTTGCTCTGCCTTTTTTTCATTTATTTGCCTCATCTATGTAGATGCAAGTGCCAGAGCTGCTTAGCTGTAGGCAAAGGAAGGCTGTCCACMAGGGCATGAGCCCTATGCCAGGTTCTCTTTCTATGGTTAAGACTGTGTAGGCCTTCCTACGAGTGTCCCAATTTACTGACTATTCTGTGAATTATGAGACTTCATTATGATGGAATAAAAGTACTTATTTTGAAAATTAAGTGAATTTAGAGGTATAAATATAGTAGAATAATTATAGGGGTAGAGCTCTATTGAAATTACTTCTTTCTAGACAAGCCCCAAGACAGTGAATTAGGCATTTTTGGAGCTCTGCATCACTTCAATGGAGCCATTTTTTTAAAAAAGCTGGACCTAAGACTTGAAATTCAGAGCAGTGACCTATGCCCAGAAGGCTTGGGTAATGTCTAGAGCACGGTGAAAACTTTTTTCCCCATGACGGTCCCTTTCCCCAGGGAGGCCACATGTCTCCTGTTCCAGTGAATGCTGACAATGATCCCATAAATGTGGGAACTGCTCCTGCATTCATGTCTTGGGCCAAAGGCAGTTACAATCTAAATGTCTGTTTGTGTCCTGAAATGAGTATAGCTGCTGGGCACTGACACTGGTGTAACTGGGATTGGATGGGCATCCAGAAAATAGATTCCGTGCTGATGGTCTCTGTTGGAAATGGGAACGTCTCTTCTGCAATGCTTGGCCGGGGTGAACCACACAACAGAATGAAACATTCTCTTTTGGAAGGGTCTGCCTTTTGTCTAGTTATACTTGGTCTTGCTGTGGTCTCTGTCCATTGAGTGAAAAATGTAATGAAGGTTTCCGTTTAAAATTCAAGTAGAATTTATTTTTTCAGTCCCCATGTTTTGTTCAGAGAATGAATTACCTTTTTATTTTACTCCATTTTTTTCTCACATCTCTTTGCCTTTGGAAAAGAAAGGAATTCAAATAAGATTGTAAAATTTATTTGTTTTAGCAATTACGGTGATTTCCCTGACTCCCCCTCATTAATATTAGATGAACTTGGCGTCTAGTAATTACTGGTTTTCACTTTTCAGCCAAAACTTTTTCTGGCTCCGGCAAAATTTGCTGATTTCACTAATAGCATTGGAAGAGTTGCTTTCCTCTGGGAAATTAGTTAAAACATTTTCCTGACAGCTTCAGGTRTTTGGCATGAAGACCACTCTGCATTTAAGGAGAAGGGGGTTATTGTGGTATTTGAGCTCAAGGAAATGCAGTGCATTAGAATGGAGTTAGATCCATGTCTTATCTGTGTTTAAGTAGAGGTGTCAATGACCCTGCCAGCTAAGCTGCTGTGTCTTGAGGAGTAGAAACCTCTTGCTGAGGCTGTAAAATAAATTCAATGCTACATTCTTCAAGTTGTCTRTGAAGTAACAGACTTTTTTGCTTAACGACTTCATTTCCACTGTGAACAAAGCACTACRGAGCTTTTGTTTTAGCAATTATATTAACCTTGACTGCTGCTTTGTTGCCACAGTCAGAGGCTTTTCAGGGTATTTGGATTATAGGTGTTGTAGCCTTTTCTTGTACATGTGGTACTGTTAGTCATCCTGGTGACACTTCATTCATCTGTACAAAGAAATAAAGGTCCCAGCTCACATTTGAATATTGCCTCATACAGCCCAAGAGGGGAGCTGCTACTTACATCAAGCCTGAGATCTCACTTGCTCCCATGGGATGGAACTGAGATTTGCCTCTGGATTTTTTTTTCTTCCATCTCCATTTATAAAAATAAATTCAAATCTCTTCCTCCCTATTCTCAAGGCAACATTGAATTGAATGTACAGAGTCTGTGCACAGAGGGTTCCAGTCTTATCTTTGGTCCCAGTTTGAGAGCAGTCACCACAGAAGCAGGGTATAGACTCAGAGGTGGGGGTGGAGGGCTTGTCTTCATTTGCATCCCCTTGCAGCAGAGGCCTTAAAGATTTAGCAACAAATGAGATGCAAAGAAACAAGGAAAAARAARAAGATAATAAGGCAAACTGTCAGGCAGTGTGACAGTTTCGCAGAAATTAGTGACGCTAAGTTATTTTCTTCTTACTTGGTACCAGTATGCTTTTCTGGCACACATTCAGATTTTCTTTGTGTGTTCAGGAAATGATGATGTTTCCAGGTGTGGGGGCTCCCTCATTAAAACTATCTTGCCCAAATCCATAGCTTTTGATTACTGGMAGTCAGGGGAAAATCCCTGGGGCTGTCAGAGTGGGATGAATTTAGTGAAGAGCTGGGAGGATGTGTTTGTATTCATAGCAGCTTGTCTCAGGGCTATGTGTTAATCCTGAACAGAGGGCACTGTTGGGAATGAATATTTTGTTTCTAGATTAAATGTTCTTTGTTTTCTTTTATCTTGGAGTAGGAGGCAGTCAATCTCTTCATTGTACATGCAATCATGTCTGTAAAAACACCCTCACCTCCCTTTTGTGGTTGGAAGGCAGGTGGCTCTGTTGAAGTGGGGTGGTGCTGTCTCGGTCTTCTTCCCCCTTGGGAACATCATCTTTTCAATCTTCTTCCATCTCTGGTTCTCCCCTTCGAGTAGTAGAAGTCCCTCCTGAGCTGGAAGATAGCTGCAGGTAAAACTTGGGCTCTGTCCCCACRAGAAACTGAGGCTGGTGTGCTGCCTTCAAGTTGTTTCAAGCAAAAGCGAAGTTCAGGCAAATCCCAAAGCAGGTATTTAGATGAGATATTGATGCTGTGAGCATGCTCCAACTTATTTGCCATGCTTTGCTGCTCCAGAATCTTTCAGGGACTGTGTGTCYTTTGCATCCTATCCAAACACCTTGTGCAGTAGCCCCTGGCTGCATGAAATAGCTGCCATGTTCCCCAGCAGACCAGACTGTAGCCCAGTGGTAGCTGCAGCAATTCCAGTRTGGTTGGCACTTACTAATGACTTGGTTGGTATTGGGGATTGAGCCACAGGGCTTTTTGGCCCYGTGCCTGCATTCCTGACTGAGCGTAGGGCTTGCAGCAAAATAATTTTATCATTTTTTTTTCTCAGAGTGATGGGGTCTTTTCTCTGTCATTTGAGATTAGTGGGACTGAGGGGTTCTGTGCCACTCAGAAAACCAATCTGAAAACTTCTGCATGCCACAATCTTTGTGTCTGCGGAACATGGATACTGACTACACTTCAAACGGTTTTGGTGCTCAGATCAAAATGGATATGGAARTTATTAAGTGTAAGTTCATGGCTGTCTTCCTCTGCTTAATATCTTCATATTCATAATTATGCCARTTGTGCCAAATCTTTGGGAAAAAATGAGGCAGAGGTAGAAAATGTCTTTCTGGCACAGGGTTGCAAATCTATTCCAYCATAGAACTGGGCAGAACAAGAAGTTCTGTTTTAAGTAACAATTTCCCTCTACAATAATGAACTGTGCTGTGAGTTTACCAGCTATCTAATCTAGTTTCCATCCGTTACACCGAGTGATAATCCTCCAGCAAATTAGGTGCTGTTAGCAGCATTTCTGTCAGCCTGGGTCTGGCTATACATCCAGGCAACCTGCCTTTGAGGAATTTCAAAATTTGCCCTAGTCAGTCATGCTGCTTTCTCAGCCTCTGGAGACTGCGTTTCGCATATAACAAAAAGCTGAACTGTCTGTCTTGCTTCTTTAATTGTATTTATTCTGCTTTTCCTCCACCCACCACCTGCCAAGGCTGTTTGGCCATGTCTAGCGATGGCTCCTGGGTTGTTTTCTCGGAATAGCCATTGTAATTGGCTTTTTGGCATATCCTGTCTTGCTTTAATCKAATTCCTTCACTGTTACTGTGCTTACATGTTAGTAAGTAGGTGGGGGATCAGAAAGCAAAACGTGTGCAAACCAGGCTGGGATGGTGGTTTCTCTAGGGCTTGCTGTAAGGTGAGGTGTGCTGGCTGTAGGGTGTCYTTGCCCTGGGGATGGCTGTGCAGCACCGTGTGCCTCCTGCTCCCAGAGTCAGGCTTGCTCCGTGGTGAGCCCCGTGCTTCTCCGGCAGCTGGCACTCCCCTGCTCTTTGGGGCTGCCCCTTGCCAAGGGTCACATACTGCCTGGAGAGATTCAGTGACAGGCAGCACTGCAGTGAATGCCATCCAGTTTCTGTCKCTGAATAATTAAGAGGGAGAGTGTGGCTTTTGGCCAGGGAGCACTGTCCTCTGTCACCCATCTGCTTCCCTGACTGTTGCTTGGAGCAGCTGCTTGTCTCCAGGGGCTTCTGGGCAGGGCATGGGGATGCAGATTGCTGACTACCCTTCATTGCCTTGCTACTGGCATATTTAGTGAGCTTTAAGCCCTTGAAGTGCCATTTTTCTGTTCTTCTCTTTTGTGCAAATTCACAGCATGATGYTTAATTGCAAGCTACAATGGTGGTGCTTGGTTTCAGTGCAGTGGTGGAGAGTACAGAGGTGGGAGTGAGGGATAGGAACTGGAGAAGTGCAGAATGAGTGGGCTTGTTTCACTGTTATCTCCCTCTGCAGCTGTGAGCTTCTTACAGAAATCCAGCTCTTGCACAGCTGGCTGGAGGCTGGAGGTGCTGCTCAGCAGCATGCAGGGAGAGCAGTGTTGAATTGTGTTGCAGGCAGATCCCACATTCTCAGGTTTTGGGTGATGAGCGTGCTGGCCAAGCCCCCATGGAGAAGGGGGAGTCTTGTTCAGCACCATGTAAAGCAAAACCACTGACAAAGCAGCCCTTGCTTTGGAGGAGCAGGTGATGTCAGCCTCTGCAGTTTCAAAACAGCTGAGGAATTCCCTGTGTATATGACCATGTGCAGGTTTTTTTTAATGTGACTCTAACTCTAGAGGCTTTTCACAGCCCCTGAGAATAATAGGATAATGTAATATTCTTGTTAGCTGTGGCCCTGTACAGTGGGGTGGTCCAGAATTTKACTTGTTGAACTTTAACACCAAGTAAGTGAAAGTCAGCAGGACACTCCTAAAGTTGTGACAGCTATTCAAAGTAATCTCTGGGTAGTGTACCCCACTGCAAGCTCTTCCCCATCTACAGTTTTTCTCATTCAGAGTTTCCTGCTGAAGCTCAGCAGCTTTCCTGTGATGGGTCACTGCTCTGAGCCAATGTGACACTGTGTGACTCCTGTTTCCTACCTGTCACCTCCTCAGCCTGCYACTAACCTCTGGGGTGGGTTAGCCACTGGCAAGCTGTTTAAGTAATTTTGACACAATGATTTAGTCAGGCTCACAAATCAGAATTAAAATGGACCTTACCAGACAACCCACAAACTTCGGTCTGTGCTGTGAGAGTATTGCTGATGGTGTTTTGGGGACCATTATGTGCGTAAAGGAGCAGAGGTCCATGAAGGGATGTTTTTTGAATGTATTTCCCTCATCTTTGTGCACAGAAATTTGAAGTTGAATSAAAACCAGCAGTCTGGGGATAAACTAGGAAGGAAAACTCATTTATGCAACTAAATAAGCAAGAGGATGAAGGTACAGTGTGCCGTGAGTGGATGGACATATTAGGAAGTACAACTCTCGTCTAGTATATAATAATCCCATTTCACTGCTAGAGAAGACAGACACAAATCTACCCATTCTCCACAAAAAAATCATTACGGAAGGTGTTCTGTTTCCAGGAGGTAGTTGCTTCCAGCCAAGCGAATAAGTCCATTTTCCTGGCTGACTGTGGTGACCCGGTGTTGGAAGGGACCTCTGGGGTCTACTTTCCCTGAAAGTGAGATGTTAAAACACCAATCATCYGGGATAATGCTGTTTCAGGAGCTCATTGATTTTTAGTGGAGGGAAGTGAGTTAAAATGATGAGTCACTGACCTATTTGAAAATGARCAACCTCCTCAGTGCCATTAGGAGTTGGTAATAGATCATCCTGGACAAGATCTGGTAAAAGGGKATTAAGGGGTCTCCTTGTGCCTGCTGTTGCTTTACATTGTTTGTGGCTGCTGTTTCACTCATTTTTTAAGGGTAAAGAAGCAGCACACCATATATATAAAAAGCTAGCATCTTCATGTGAGTGTAATTGAACTTTAAGTCTAATCCTTATTAGTCCAGCTGTAATTGTTACAGATGAGGAAAGGGTGTTACAACCTTGCTGAGGAGGGGTGGCAATGGTAGCTGTGCAGTTGGAGCTGGTGTAAAGCACCTCTCYCATCAGAGATCCCCCTGAGATATCTGAGTTAAACTGCAGGGAATTTATCTGCAAGGTTTCTYCTTGACAGATTTGTGCCTGCCCTCTTTGATCCCCCTGCTCAAGCTGAGGAGCTACTTGCTTGATCTGGGCCTTAGGTAGCCACAGGAAGTGTGGAGAACTGAGGTCTGGCCTCCTCTGTAAAACACTCTGAGGTTCTTCTTGTGAGAGGTGATGAGTAGATGTAAAATTTAATTTAAAAATTGAATGATACTGTCATGGGGCTTCTTGCTTCTTGCATTGTAGGCCAACATTGAGCCCGTGGTTACTTGCTCTCTCACTATTAAAATGTCAGTCCCCACTTGTTCGCTTCTTTCCTATCTTTGGTACCTGTGCAAGGTTTTGAGATAATCAAGTGGAAGTCTGGTGCTGAAATATTTTCTGTTTTGTGCCAAGTCTTGACTTTGGGAGTTCAGTCAGTGTTGTGTGCAGATATGATCAATAAAGCTGCTAGTGATGTACTTTGCTATTAAGTCTTAGTTCATTGATTTAAGGAGGTACCAGGAACTAGGGGAATAACATGGTTAATTAAGTTAATTGGATTGTAAGGTCCACAGGGACTGTGTCTCTCTTTGTGTTCTCTGAAGCACCTCGGACACCTCTGATCACTATAAAATAATGACTTTTTCTTTCCACACACTGGCAGTTCAAACTATTTAGTTGCTTTAAAACTATTTGCTTTTCAAGGCAATGAATTTCTACATGGGMCATGGAGTTATGGCTTTGTAGCCTTTGGCCTTAGAGGTCCAGGTAGAGACTGAGAAGGAGRCTTATAAAAGAATTTAGCTAAATGGTCCCAAGGAATATGGAATSTTGTATTTGTTTGTCAAGATATCTTGCTAGGTTGTTACCTGTGCTCTTAGCAAAAAGCCTGTGGGGCAGATCCTAGTGTGTTAGTTTTATATCTTGGCCTTACAGCTAATTCTAATTATAGTCTTCTTGCCATCCAGCAAGGCATATGAAGATATAATACATCAGGCTCTAGACAGATCTATTCTGTGGCATCCATTTTTCAGGAAAGTAAACAGATCTTCCCCTGTCTTAAATGGAAATTTATTTTGGGTATATAAAGTGAAATCTTTCACAGAGGTATTGTTCTGCAGCTTTTATTTCATCTAATTTATAGCTTCTCTTCTTCTCCAAGGGAATTGGAGACTTAAACCTCCCATTATAGGTCTGTAATTTATGTTTTCAAAATTCAATGATTATTATCTTTCAGTGTTTTTATGAAACTGTGCTGTGGAGGTGCTCAGATAAAGTTGTATATTAAGTATTGGCCAATTTGCTAGGAGCAAARCTGGGATTATAAATTACCAGAAACATTCTCAGTTAGCATGARCWGGTTCTCAWGTTAATGTCTTTAACTTCCTTTGARGAATTAGGGAAGATGAGCTGTAGAAAGACGGACAGGATGAAGCTATTATGTGGTGGCTGGAAAACTGTACTTGTCTTGCTTGGGTAGTGATAAATTGTCACTGTCCACAAACCGATTGAGTGAGATTCCCCATCATMTTTTCAGGGTCTGGTAAAAGTCAATCCTTCTTTTTATGACCTCCTGAATAGAAAGAGAATATGCTTATTACATTTTTAAGATGGCATGAAGTTAAAAGCTGTTACAAAAACACTGGTGAGGAGAGCGTGGGCTTGATCTCTTGAGACACCCTCAGGAATATTTTCTGATTTCCATGCCTTTATAGGAAAAGCAAGATATGGATGATACATGAGGACTGCATTTGGTCCTTGTATAAATTAGATCTTATTTTATTTAGAAAAAAGGAGGGTGAAGAGAGAAAGCWTTTCTGTGCTGCTTGGCAGTGCAGCCATCCAGTGAAGAAAGTTGCTGAAATTTCATTTACCTAGTAATTTATTTTGAAACTGTATTTATCCTTTAAAGGTTTAAATGTAAACCTGAGCTCTCTGTGCCTTCTGTGTCACCCTTTTTGGGTGTTCTGTGACTACTTCCCATGTTTCCAGTTCCACGGAAGCAAATACTTGTCTGAATGTGGAATTTAAACACTTGGCTTTGGCRTGTGTGGTTTTGTGGGTTTTGCACATTTCTTTTTGATGTGAGGTTTTTTTGGTGGGTGATTCTTTTGGTGGTGATTTTTTTTTGTGTGTGTGTTTTGGTTTGTTTCTTTTTTTTTCTCTAAAAGCTTAACACATTTTAAAATAGGACATATCTGCTGCTCCAAATCCATTTGTGAGAGCAGCTTAGCATTTTTCCTCTTAGTTTGGCTGTCATTTTTCTTACTGTTGTTTTTCAAAGTGAAACAGTGTCATACAAAATTCTGTTATTTCCATAGTGCTACCTGTTATGATATCAATGACCCACTTCCCCTCTTGCCCCCTCTATTTGTTTTGTCAGGAAAACATTTTATTGYAACACTTGCTAGCCCAACTTGTGTCTACTATTCTGCTGCATCTTGATATGAAGCAGTCTGTGTAAAATTAATTTTGATGTGAAAAATTTGGYTTTCAGTATTGTTTTTCTTACTAAATAGAAAGCAAAGATCTTGTGTGGCTTTTCTTATTCCTAAGAGAAAAAATATTTCTTTACAAAAATACCTTCCTTGTAAAAGTGCCAACAGTTTTTCCAGRAGTAATTGCCCATGTGGTTGGTACAAAATCAGAAGTACTGAAGAAATTCCTACTCTGACAGTAACTGAACTGTGTGAGGACAGGCTTTCTGATGCATCCAAGTGTTGCACAGTTGGAGAGAGAAACTGATGTTGTGTGTTTGTGGTTATTTGTATGGTTGGGCTTTTTCTTTACATGTGGATGTGTGTTTYAAATCTTGCCTGCAGACATCTGTGTTTGCAGAAAGCAGCTGTCACTTGAATGAAAGACTGTCTCCTTGTCTGCTGTGCCTGATGTAGGAGTAATCGTACTGTCACCAGTGCCAAATTTATTGGCTGCACTGTGATTAGATGGAGGCCAATGAAGGTGCAAGTGGTGCATGTACCTTGCTGCCTGTTGTATGGCCATCCCTGTGGACAGGAGCAGCAGGAGAGGAGGGTGCTGATGTGGGTCTGCCAGATGTTTCTGCAAATACCTCTACAGTTTCTTCCCCATCTTGTCCTGTAGTCCCATTATGCAGGATTGTTCCAGCTGCTAAAAGTGGCTCATATAATAAGCTAAGAGTGTCTACTTTATCTGCTCTTCCCGATGTTAGCAGAAGTCCTTTTTCTCTTTATTTTTCAGTGTCTGWTTGTTACAGGCTCTCAAATGAGTTTTGAGACCTTGGGGTTATGTGTGGAGCTGAAGCAGGGCAGGGGAAGCAATGCTTCTGGAGGGGGAGGATGAGGGCTTGCCCAGGGCTTCTCTGTGGACATTGAATTTCCATTTCCCTAAACCCACTGRAATACAAATCCCTTGGTATAGAAGAAGGACCTTTTAGTTAAATCTTTGGATGTAAGTATTCTAGATCTAAAGAATTGTGCTATTGAGGCTGTAGTCTTGCATTTACATACAGAGCCAAGCAGTTCGCAGGCTACTGAGTCCCCTGGGAGGCTGCTGCTTTTCCCTCTCTCTGATGGTGGGGTGTGTATATATATATATGTATATATATATATATATGTGTATATATATATGTATATATATATATGTGTATATATATATATATATAATTACATACCATGGTCACATTGAAGCCCTTCTGTGAGTAGAATAGGTATTACCTGCCAGCTTTTCCCAGTGCTGGCATGGGCACTGCATTATCTCTGTGAGTGAGTACTGCCACATTTCAGATGAAATCCTGAAATCCTTTTTCTGCCAACAATGATGGCTGTCATCAGTCTTTCTCCCAAGGGATACAACAAGCACAAATGKGTCTCTGTTTTAACCACCTACACCCTGGAATGCCATTGCTACTACAGATCTCTGCATGCAACTGCTGTTCAAATGGCAGCRTGGTCATAGGCTGTGAAATGTCCTGAGTTTCTCCAGCCTGCAGGAGGAGTTGTCACCGAAAATGTCAGAGTGGAATTCCGGAGTGACAGTGTTACGTGAGTGTTGCAAATATTTGTTTGAGAGGGATAAACACCAGTGCTGGAGGAAGGGAAGAGACCACAGCAAAGGTGATGAGCAGAAAGAGCTGGTGCTGATCCTCTTGGCCAGGACCAGAACCTGCACTAGGGAAAATGCCACTGTCAGTGAGCAATGATGGAAATCCCATAACATCTGGAGGAGGAATGCTGAAGTGCTTCTGGAAGAGAAAGATTGCCAGATGGACTCAAGTGCAATGCGCTTGCAAGAGCCGTTGAGTAGAGAGAAACTCAGAAGTTGAACCTAATGAAGGGATGTGAGGTCAGATAGGTGCCTTTGTTCTGTGAATCCCTAACTCCCCGTACCTCCATCCTGAACGCCTACAGCAGGGAGCCTTTGGAAGCAGTCATTTTCCATTATCTATATGCGTAGGCTGTTTCAGGCAAACCACCAGAAATCCATCCAAAAGAAAAAGGACAAGAAAAAAGGGAATAGTAAAGCACCTTCAAACTCTCCAAGAGCTGCCTCTGCAGTGGGTAGCAGCTCTGCAGTGGATACAGTTTCCAGCAGCATGAATGACTGCATTGCAAAAAGCAAAGCAAAGCGGAGCACCTGAGTACAGCAATAAGCTCTGAAATGCAAAATTAAATCCTTGCAAGCAGCTCAGCAACAGCTCATTTAGTTTTCAGGGTGGGTGTTGGTTTGTTGTTGTTGTGTTGGTGGGAAAGGAATGAAACAAAATTTAAGCATAAAAAACCTTGAATTCGACTTTCCCCACCGTGAGAGTTCWTTTTCAGCAAACTATGTAACTCTGGTTGGAAGATTTTGGTGTGAGACCAGGGAATAACAGTTTGAGGCCGTTTGAATTTGCTGAGAGACTGAGCAGTGCAATATCTCTCTTGATGKGGGGTTGCAAACAGCTCTCACAGGGCCATTGTCCCTTTTGTGCCCTGACACCACTTGGTCTAGTCTTCCAGTGGGTGTTTCAGTGCTCCCTGTCCACAGTCTCATCTAACCCATCGCAGTAAAATTTGTCATCTCAGAGGTCASTACCAGAGCACAGCAGCCCACAGTGCATGGATCAAGCCTTTGACTGTCCAGAGCCACTGTGACTCAAGAGTTACCAGCCAGATTGTCTGACTGATCTGCCTGTACATTTATTCAAAGTACTTGACGGGTCACAATGGACTTGAAAGCTCACCTATCTTCTGCTCTTGACATGGTGATGCTGGAGTGTCTAATGTGACTCACTTCATGTTATTCTCAAGGTTGCTACGGTCCTCTTCTGAGGAAGTTTTTAATTTTTATGGCTTCTTGTCTGCTAAGCCCTTATGTCATCTTTATTGGTGTCTTAAATCCCTGATGGACACTGTGACCAGAAAGAAGAGCTTTCTCTGACCTCACGGCAGGAGGAAATAGAACTGGAGATTTGGAAAAGTGAAATTTGAGTTGTTCTCCCGTGGAGGCTGTGATTAGTGATTCAGATATGCCAGTGAGAACATTAATTCCTAACCTTGCTTATCAAGTCCTCAGAGATCTCACTTTCAAAGCAGGTCTGTGATGGTGGCTAAGGCAAGGAGAAATGAACGATGGAAAGATTTGGTGTCCCATGTTGGAGCAGTGTCTTGAGTGACTGGCAGATTGCCTCTTTCATMTTTCTTGGCCTACTCAAAAGACCAACTACTTGATGTAAATCCCTGCTGYGCTGACTCTTAAAGATCTTCATTTRCGGTAGTCCCTTCTGGCCATATTTCCTCCAGCATGCTCCAGGTATCAGTTTAATAGAAATAAAAATTGATTAGTGTGGTCTCTAGTGAGTCTTTCAGGAGTGTTTGGCAGCAACTGCAAATAATGTGTGTGCAACTGTTTAGTGAAGGGGTGAGATGGCTGTTACTYCTCTTAAAAATTGATCAGTGCTATTCCTGGGTATTGATCTGAGCCTTCTGGGGGTAGAGGAGCCAGTCCTGTCCAAGGGCACATGGATGGCACTTCTTGAGGAGGCTGGGAAAACAGCTCACTGTCTGGGGTAAGAAAGTTTACTCTTGGTTCATCTTGTATTTTAACCTTTTTTTCTCTAAGAACTTTCTTTGCAGTCATGCTTACAAGTCTGGGTTATGGGAGTCCCTTGTGTTTAGCACCTAGTAGAAGTTGTAAATAGCACTGTGGCTGTACTGATGTAGCACATGTTCTATATTTTGCTTTGGGGAAGCATATACTGCATCTCTCAGGCATAATTTCCACTGTAGTGGATGCAGGCAGAATGACACCACACCAAAGAGCTTTTCTCTAGCGAATTCCAGCATTGTGTTTAGTTGGTTTGTGATAAATGGATTGACCAARTTCTCTGTTGGCTGAGTGGGAAAAGCAGTTTGTCTGTAGGTGGCTCCAGTCCTTATTATCCTTTCCTGTTAGCTCTTCATTCACAAAAGACTACCTGCTTTGCTAGGCTCCCCCTGACTTATGTGTGCATCTCTGCTCTTAAATGAGAAGGTCAGGCAAGGCATGGTGAGGTGAGGAGGACCTTGCCTAAGGAAGAAATGTGCCCACAAAACAGAACCAGACCCTCTGCATTGGTATATGGCACTAAATGCTACCATACAGCTCATCCTGTCAGCAGGAGGTCAGAAAGGATGCCCAGTAATCAGCCACCTCTGTCATGTATTTCCCTTCCTTGTCACCTCTGTCCTCTTCTGAAAGCTGAGCTTGACTTTTCCTTTGTAATAAAAGCTGATTAGGGGAACAAGATATCAGGAAGGGTTTTCAAGTCCAGATTACTTGGTATATGGCCAGGTCTCCACAGGCTGGTGTCTCCTATATTGGACATTCCTTTGCTGAGCACGTTGTGACTGCAGAGCCTCTTTTCTCAGGCAGCGCTGGCTTTTGGGAGCCCTTAGATGGATGCTCATCCCAGGCAGTCCCGGGCTGAGTCAGAGCCATGCCAGGGACTGACCCTAAAACTCTGTGTGCAAAAACAGTGTGATCTCTCAATCTTATGTTGGAAATCTGTGACCAAACATCATGGTTTTCGTGGTTGCCTTTTTTGGTGTTTTTAGCTTGTAACCCATAGCTTTAATCCACCTTGAAATGAAGAGTAAATAAATTTATATTGTCTTTATGCCCCAGGGTAGTCTGTGTGTGAAAGGAGAAGGTTATAGAGTTCAGGAGATTATCTGCCTCCCACCTAATCCCATGCAACAGAGACCTTTTTTTATTCTCTTGGTAGTATCCTGAGTCTATGTAAGGGTAGTACGTTTGTCTGTGTTAGTATCTTTTCATGGAARTCTATCTGAAAATGAACCCATCCATGAAGAGAAACAAGCTCTGTCAAGCACCTGGCTGCTCCTGCACAGTCAGTAGCAGGAGGACCATAATTTTTGCTGTGCTGGCTCTAACAAAGCTCATGGTGTCTTATGGATACCCAGGATGCTGTGGGGCTGGACACGTTGCCTGGTAAATGCTGCTCCTAAATCCTAGGAAGTGAGGTTAAGAGGAGACTGGATTATAGTGTTTCTAGGATTACTGGTGGAGGTGCCCAGCTCTGCATGGGTGGTGGATGGGCTGGGGGACAGAGCCCAGGGCCTGGGTTTTCATTTGTGAGTGCCAGTGCCTGTACCCAGCCCTGGGRCTGGTTTGCCCTGCTTGGTGTTGAYGCCTGGCATTTGTTTAGTGCTTGTCCTTCAGCCCTGTGCTACTGAATCCCTCCTGAAGGGATTAATGTGGGAGGAAGGGATGCCTTTGGGCTTTGGGTTGAGATTTGCTGYTGAACTGAGCCAACAGCAGAAAAACCTCATTGGAATTGGAGGAAGCAAGACTGGGACAGAATTTGCTGAGAGAGCATTCACTTCGCAGCCAAGATGAGCTGTTGAGGAAAGTGCAAGCCTAAYGTCCCAGGATAAATTTCCCAGTAACAGACCTTGCTGAAGGGGAGACAGCCTGGAAGCGATAGTCAATGCTGGTGCTTCCCCTCTTAGCATGGCATGGAAGCAGTTTTATTCATTGCTGTTTGATACCTCCTGCAGAAGACTGCAGCAAACTTCTCCTTGCTATCCTCTTGAGAGCTTCATGACTATTAATGATTCATTTCCCTCTTTTCAGGTTTTTTGGGTGTATGGTGGAGGGTTTTTTGTGCAAATCTCAGTCCCTTGCCACCTTCACATCCTGTCTAAGGTTATTTAATAATGTACAAATATCTGCACAGAACAGGGCTGCTGGCTTTTGGGTGATGACTGTATTAACTGTGCTGCTGACAGCTCCTTGCATTTTGTGCTGGAGGATCGCTTAAACAATGAAATAAGCCCCTGGGGAAAGAGGTAGGAAGGCCGCTGTTTGATATTTAATGCTTGACTGCACAAGGAGGGCATGAAAAAATCAAGCCCCTTGGGAGGGTACCAGGCATGAGGCCCACACAGAAGAGGATGCTGGAACTGCCTGGGTCATGTGCTGGCTGCCCCTGCTGCTTTGTTGGGTGCCTTTGCAGTGACTGTGAGCATGACCCTGGGGTGATGCTGAGGGAATGAAATTGCTGTTAATTGTAGCAGAATGGTTCTGTGTTGCCAGGATTTCCCGAGAGATTTGCTTTTCCAGATCAGACTTCTGGAGTGTTAAAAGCAATAACCTATGGTAGGTGGTATCTGAAATAGGTAGTCTAGTTATGTCTATAGATATATATTTACATATATGTTAATCTGTTGAACCTCTCATTTGGACAGTGGGTGATGGTCATTSCATACCAGAAAAGATATTTCAGAATTAGTGAGTATTCAGAGCACTGAAGAAGAATTAATGATAAGTAAAAGCTTTCCTGATGTGAAAGAAAGAAAAGACTGGGAACCTACCCCAAAAAGGAGATAAATAAGAAAATATATCAGGAAATGTRTACTACAAGGGCCAGTCTGGGGAAGGCCAAATGGGAGTGTTCAGTTGCTCTATTTTTGGTCCCTTGTTTCATTTCTTGATGCCCATGAGCTGAGATGTGACACTACACAGAGCTGCCACCAGCCTCTTCAGTTCAGTGCATCAWCCATTCTGTTCTGGGGGTGAGCTGTTTGCAGTAACAGGGATGCTAAGAAATGCCATTGCAATGTATGGCAATAGGGCATTCCTGTGCACAATGTCATCTTTGTCTTTCCCCTTTTAATGATATCTGTAATGGGGAAGGAAGGATAGAGCTTTTTGTTCCAAATAGAGAAGAAGGCCTGGATGGCTTCCTCCATCAGCAGCATGAAAGACGTAAAAGCTTTCATTCTTCAGAGCCTGGTAAATCTTCCATGAGAATCAGTGAAATGGCTTCAGGTGACAGACATGTGAGAGCAGGTCAAGCCTGACCTCTGTGGCTGAGAGGTTCACAATGTTCAATCCATTAGCTGATCCATGCCTGGGCCCACATCTTGTATATCCCTTAGATCACCCACTGGCAGAAAATAACCTCTGTGCTCTTCGTTTTTTCCCGATTAGGTAGGGTTTTTTTTTTTCCCTAGCATGATGGTAAATGAATCTCTTTCTTGGAGAGGAAAAGACTTTAGGATTTAGTGTGCTGCAAACCAGACATTCTTGGGAGTATCTTCCTAGGAGTGGCAGGTTTGTCATTATCAACCATTTGGATTGACAAAAGAACCAGCTACTGAGCCATGCTGTGTGTAGCTAAAAAGAGCATCATTGCTGCTATCTTTCTGCACACCTGATCTTTCATAGTGCTGGCCAGAGACAGAAATAACATTTTCATGGTAAGCTCSTTTCAGAGTTTCCAGGTACTAGTTTTGCTTTAAATGATAAAATAAAAAACCTCATRGAAAATAAATATGGAAGCATGACTTCTAATGTAAATATGTGTTGGTAAATGCTAGAATTAAGGCATTCCTTRTGCTTAAACTGAATTGAATCTACCTAGCATGCTGAGTCTAATTTCTAACATTGCTTGCTTCCCAGTATTTCTGTTGTGTCCTATTACCAACAAATTCTTCAAAGCAGTGGGATGCATCTTATAGGTAGGATGTGGAGAGCTGGAGAGATTTGTCCAGGTTGAAAGCTGTAACAAGACCTGATTTCTGATGGTTTTGTCGGCCATGTAGCCTTTCTTGCAGGGATAAGACCCCCTCTACAGCCAGGAGCTTTGCAGGTTCTGGGATTTTTGTGCAAGGAGGTTTTGCTGTATTTATGATCTGGGGACAGGTTTTGGCTGGAGTAGTTTATGGTGGTAGGGAAACTCATTSTTTCCTAAACTGCGGTTCTCAGGTGATGAGTTTTCACTTTCTTCCCTTCTACAGAGCTTGGACCTGGAAATGTCTCCTCACTGAAATAAAAAGTGATCTTGAAACTTTATGGCAGGCTCATAATTTCTCAGAGTATGACTCTGCTATAATAGTCATCAAAACACTAAGGAAACTGTGGCAGCTTTACTTTACTTTAACTCCTGCTAGTCACTGAACTGTAATGGTAGTTTACAGCAGCATAAAAAGCGTCATTAAGATTATCATAAATCATTGGTTTGCTGGGAAGGCTGTTAGGAACATTCTGGTCCCACAGAAGAGGTGCTTGGTTTGTGATGACAAGTTTAAATGCAGCTGTGATAAAAAGTTACCCAGTGCAGTGCAAGCACGATGTTGSTATTGGCTAGGACCTGGCAAACCTGGAGCTGAAAAGAAGCAATTTAGTCAGAGTGGATGTGTTTATGAATCTTTGCTGGGCTTTGCTGTTTCTGGGTGTCTTTGGGATGACTTCTGCCAGGAGGGTTATAACTCACCAGGTGCTGCCTGCCTGGAGCACAGTGCTTCAGTGGCYGCTTGATTTTTTTCACCTACAAAACTGCATTTCTGCCCTCCTATCACTTTATTCTTGGTAGAGACTAAGAYGTTTCAGGTGCATGCTGAAGAGTGCAGCGTTCACCACATCTGGAGCCACTGCTGCAGGACTGAGCAGTGCTGTGCAACTTGCCTGCAACAGGCCTGTCCTGTTCCCTGTCACCTGTGTGTGACCCTTTTTGTACAGAAAATTTCAGTGCTAAAAGCTTCCAATTAGATGAATGTGTGTGTTCAGGGCTGGGAGTTAATTTGAAGYAGATTATTTAATGCTCACAAATTCACAGCCTTTTAAAATTGTCCTAGCAAATACCAGTGCCGTGCCCATTCAGGCTGCTGCTGCTTCATAGGGGATGATTTGTGACCCCCAGCCTGTGTGCCTGGCCCAGAAATGGTAGCTGCTTGCTGTGTGCTGTTAGGCAAACATGTCTGAAGATCGTGAATTAACTAAATCATACGTGGATTAAAATAATATGTCAACTCCAGGATGTGGAGGAAAACTAAGTTTTGCTTTTTTTTTCTTTTCCTTACAGCTCAAGTCTATTAGACAGGGTTGCTGGAGTGCTAGACACTTTGCTTTCATCCCAGAAGTTCATCTTTCTCTGTGCCTGAGTTACTGTGCTTCATTTAAAATGGGTCTTCAAATCGGTTTTTGCTAAATTGCTGCAAAATCCTGTGTGGATGCTCTTCAGTTGATTTAATCTTGGTTTATGTTGATTTAGTTTCTTGCCAACTTTTGCTAAAYCCATTTGAGACAGAGTGAAATCAACTTATGAATGTCCTTGCAATTTAATTAAATCGACTGATGTAGCTAATGTAACTGATTGTAATTAAAYGCAAGCAGCTTTTATATAAAGACAAGCCCTGAGGGGGTTCAGGAAATCCCATCTCATGTTCCCATTAGCCCCTAAAAGGCATTTGCTCMCAGTTTACCATCTATGCCTCTGATCCTTGTCCCAGAGCAGAGCTGTGCTGTGTTGGGCTGTGCCTTCATTTACAATAAACCCCRTCCTTCATGGCTCTGCTCCAYTGCTGCCACCACTTCCWYGGGGTGACCATGTGCCCACAGCCCYGTGGAGAATGGCACTGGCTKGTTTGTTGCCCTAGATGAATAATAACCTGCTCAGGTGGTCATTGTGAAGTCAGTCATTGTGAATGCTGACTTTTGCTTAGAAATGCATTGCTTTTTCGTGTTCTTTGCCTCAAATTGGAGGCAGTGGTCTGTAATGATGTAATCTTCCAAAAATCATCCCATGCCCTGAAGGCTGCTTGTTGATCTCCAGCAAAGGAGCCTTGCTATTTAAGGGAGCAAAGATCTTGTGTTAACACAGATTTCTCTGGTTTTGAGTGAAAGAAGAGAGGACCAGATGGGAGAGCAGCCAGAGTAGGCTGTAGCATCCTTTCCCCTTCGGCATTACGTGGACTCTGTGGCAGCAGCAAAAGCTAGGACAAGGAGTATCCTTCTTCCACCCCCTTCTACTAACATCCCCAAAAATCTGAGTAGCAGAGGAGGAGCAAGGGAGGCACCATTTGTGACCRTGCAAGCTCTTAATTTCTACTTTTTTTCCTGCTCTATTTCTAGCTCAGTGCACATATTAAGGAAACATTAATAGTCTCCGATGATAGTTTCATGCTCTGTTTGCTTTCTTCCTAMTGGCAGTGCTCCCTCAATGAGCTGAGGTGCCATGTGCAGACGTGCCACTTGGTGACAAGCCCACAAACAAAGAGAAACCCACAGGGACTTGTGGGGCTGTTCATGCCCTGGTGCTCAAGGCTGGCAMATGGTGCTCACATGAGCCCCTAAAAGGAGGTTGCTCACTGTTCACTATCTCTGCCTCTGATTCTTATCTTCAAGGGACTTGACAAATCATCTTTGGGCCCTGGGAACCTGGACTAGGCTCTTGCACTGCCTCTGCAGCCWGATGTGCAAATGGAGATTCTTTTTCAAGGGGGATCAATACTTCATGGGATCTACCTTGCCAAGGGCTTCTAGGCTCTTTTTCTCCCTGTCATCTGCCTCATCTTTCAGTCTGGAGCAACCCTGAATCTTTTATTGTGCCCTATTATCTCTCTTTGCAGCTGTGCCATGCCTGTGAGAGCAGTTGGAGAGTGGCACTTGGGYTTAGTGAACTGAGCAAAGTCATCAGCCCAAGAGGCAACAAAAGAGGAAAGTGGCCAAGGAGAAACCCAGTGTGCAGGAAGTTCTGAGGTTCACCCATGACTAAGGAATAAGGACTCAAATCAGATGGTGAGGTGGGAGCTAGCAGAAATTCAAGAGCGTAATTGGGAGAGGATTTGTGGACATAAAGGGAAGTGACTGGCTAAAAAAAAAAGCTTCTTTGTGTGATTATTTGTAGAGGAATGTGGTGACATGCCAAAAACACCTTTTCTGGGATGGAGTTACTGGTGGAAAACTGGGGTCATATTAAAACAGCTGACTGTGAAATCCAGCTGTCTGAAGGCTGATAAGTTCCAGATCTTGAAGCAGTGTGTCAGAAGAGACAGRGMAGCCTTTGACTTGACATATTTCAARAAAGTGTTTGGAAATGGGCCAGGCTGGATGGCTGAAGTGAAGCTGRCATCTTGCAGAACAGCTGAGGAAAGCTGAGCAAGGAAGAGGTGAACCAGTGAACCTGCAGATACGAGGCTACTGAAAGCCTTTGGGAGTGAGGGAGGGAACGTTCCCTGAAAGGTGCTGAAGGTGCAAGTGAGTGTGGTACAATCTTCCTCAATTTGTGGAGCTTGAGCAGGGAAAAAAAATCTTGAGAGAGCCCAGATGTTTGTCTGGGTGTTAGGTGGAGCAGATAAAACCATTAGCACCTAAAAATAGATTTTGCTTCTGGAAATGCTGTAGCAAAAATGAGTGAATTCAAAATACTGAGTTTTGTTAGTTTGTTTAAAATCTGATTTGTTGTGCTCTGCGTGCCCTTAAAAATGCATTTAGATTTTTAATGAGGGAAAAAAATTTGGAAAGTGATTTTGATTATTTTGATGTTGTTGAAAAGAAGTACTTGCAGAGAAGTTAATGAAGGAGAGAAAAAAGGATATTTATAACATTTCTCAGCCCTCTCTTTAGCACCAGGGAGTGTTTTTGTACAGCAGGAACACAACTATATTGCCATCAAGGCAGAGGAAGGAAGCAGAGCAGAGATGGTGGGGCATGAGAGGAGCGTGTGCTGTGTGCACTTTGTACCTGTGTGAGGTGTGTGTAGCACCTATATGCAAGGCAAAAGTGCACTTAAATGATGAAAATAGTATGTGAATGCTATAAATGTGGAAAAAGCAGGGGGGGGGCTGCTGGCGTGGGGATGTGCTGCGAGATATTCTGAGCATTTAGGACAAAACTCCTTATTGTAGGTTCAGCCCAGAGAAAAATAGGTGGGGTGAGAGGAAAGGGGATTTAAAACCTCCAGCAGTGAGCGCAGAGCCTGCGGAATGTTAGTTTGAAATATGTGGGTGTTATCTAACTCCTTTAATTGAAACTTTACTCATGTTTTGGAGATTTTACTCCCTGAATTTTTTGTTGCTGTTTTGTTTAGACAAACCCCCCTAGAAAACCAACAGCAGCATTTTACCACAAAAAAACCCTGCAAGTGAGTTTCCTTGGAATGTTGGGCCAAGATGTTCTAATAGGTGGGGGGAAGAAATTTTAAGCTGGAAACTGTCACTTTGCATGAAAAGGAGATAATTCAGGTTTATTTTTTTAGTCTGAAAAAAGTCTTCACAACACCCTCTTGTCACTGTAAGTGTATCTCTAATTATCTGGAAAACATGGTTCTATCCTGTAGAGGAAAAGATCAGGGAAATCAGTGATTGCATTTTAAGGAGTGCACTCAATAGATATTTTTCTATTTGAACTGTGAAGATGTGGAGCAGGAAGGGAAAAAAGGATGGAGAGATTGGACTGTAAAAAAAAAAACTAAGGGAAAAATGAGGCATAAAGAAACTACTGCTGGTGCAGTGTTTATTTTTTTATCCTACTGTATTTTCCATCAGGTGTTCTCTGCTAGAATGGTTTTGAGGAGAGACATAGGATGTGAGCTTTCAATACTGATGTTRATGTAGTTAGCAACTCTGCATTTCATAAAGAAATAATTGAATGAAAGAAGTGAATCAAATCACTAACATTGACCTGGCTGCGTGTGAACCAGTAATCTGCTGCTGGGTAGCAAACATTCAGTGTGAACCTGAGCATATTTGTAAAAGTTATCCCTGGGATATTGTTTTCAGAGTTTTAATAAGCCCTCATGATGGGCCCGTTCTTTGCCATCATGCCTGGGTTGGTAGTGGCAGAAAGGAAGGAGAATGTGGACTGTGTTAGTAAGTGTCTTACTCAGGGATCTGCAAAACTCTCCCCAAAACAGGACAGGATTTGGACCATAAATCACACACATGCACCAAGTGAGCATACCCTTSCAGGAAGGGAGCCATGTGGTCATGCAAGAGGGCTTGGGTGGGTTTTGAAATGTAGTTTCATTTCATTAAACTTCAGTGTTTTTCAGGATCTCTTTCTCAGCCACACAGATCTCGCTGCAAGCATCCTTCTGTTTTGCTGCTTGGTAGACTATGAAATGTACTTAGTCTCAGTGCTCTGTCCCTGACCCCAGATTCACTCTGATCTCTCACTAATAATTGTTATTATTAATTTTTTTTAAACTTGACCTCCATATTCTCTGTGGAGCAGGAGAAAATATACATTCCCAGCACAACTGTGACATTCCTGGGCAGTAATTTATTTCCTCTTTCTATGTCCTTAAGATTCATAAGGCTGGTTTTAAAACTGTAGCAAAAGGCATGGGAGCTCGCATGTTTTTAGGGGAAGGTCCTGCTCCTCCATGGAGTGCTGGCTGCAGGATGCCATTGGATTTGGTAGGGASTGAGCATTGTAGAAACAGAGGTGAGAGATTTGGTAGAGACAGAGGTGCTGTGTGAGTGGTGGTTGGTGATGATTTTGAGGTTTACAGAGACAGGGAGGATATTCCCAAGGGAACATCATCCTCTGGAGAAGGCTCCCATGGGCCAGCCTCCCTAGTTCATTGGACATGGCTTTTCTCTTAAGGTGCTCCTTGCAACATGCTCTGTCACATAGGCAGTATTCACAATTTAATTTTATTACTGTTTTATTGCCCCCAGAGAAGAGCAAAGGGARTTTCTGCAGGTCACATGGAAGAGTGGAGATGGTTTGGCCATAAGCAGTACCCAGTGTGGTATGAAGTTACTGCACAGAAGCACCTGTTTTTAATTAATCTTTTGAATCAATTTGGTTCTAGCAAACCAATTTCATTAACGGGCTAAGCAGAATAATGACAGGTACAGCTGCTATAATTCCTTGTTATGCTTCTAGTTAAAATCCTCTTTGCATCACGAAACACTAGCCTAATGTTTTCATTATGAAATCTTTGGTAGTTGGGCATATCCAAATGTTTCACATGTGTTTTTCATAATTCTTCCCCTCCCTACTATGTGAACCAAGTATGTAAATGATGAGATGACTTCTCTCCAGAGAAATAAAGATAATTGGTGCATTAATATCCCTGAGATAAATCAAATTGAAGTTCCCTGCTATGCCTAGCTAGGAGGTAGATTTACACATTACTTCTAACGTCCTTTGGGRTGATTTCAGTTGGTTTTGTTACTCACTTACCAGCCAGACCTGTGTTCAAATGGTCASTTGCTGTCTTCAGAGAGCTCRACTGTGCTTGAATTATAATCTCAGYTGATAAGAAAAAGATACTGTGTCAGACCATCTATCTCAGTTATCTGATCCCTGCTAGTACTAATGGATGRCCAGAGAAAAGGGACAGTTCAATGTGTACACAGGGAGCTTGTTCCTGTGTGCAGCCTTCTCCCTGCCTGCCAGTCCTGGTTGGGTGTCCTGCTCCGTGAGAATTGGCTGCAAGTTGGTGATGCTCTATTGAAATCCATCTGTGCTTTTGGTCTTCCCCCCATCGTTCAGCTGTGAGTTCAACAGTGCAGCTGTAAACTGTGCAAGAACAACAGCCCCACTTCATTTGGTTTAAATGACATGTCCTTGTGTGTGTCCTAAATCACCAGGGTACCTCTGTCTCCAGCTAAAATGCCAAATGCTTAGGGAGGAGGGAGATACTGCAGTGTTGGGGCATGAATGATGGAGTTGTGGAGTAGGCAAAATATGAAACCCAAGGAGGCAAGAGGGGAATGTAGGTTCAGACCTGGCTTATGATCCAACACGCAGCTTTGGAAGAGATGCTTCCTGCTTGTTGTACTTGCCATGTGCCTATGCAGGAATGTGTTGTGTGCTGCTGCCCTTCGGAGATTTACAGCTTACCCTCSAGATCTGACATTGCTAATTTCCAAAGTGCTGGTTTCCCAAACTGGATTTATCACTAGGAAACAGCCGAGGTTTCATGGATTAGACTCAAATCATCCACTCTGCGAGACAGGGTTGGAAGGAGGGGGGGTTCTGGTGTGGGCTGCATTTCCTCCCTGCTGGGGCAAGTGGGAAGCGGGAGCCAGGAGGACGCCCAGGTTCTCTCCTGAGCCCAAGCCTGTGTGCTGCCTTTTATCCATGCTGCAGTGTTATCACCCGAGTCCTTGCCTGTAAGTGGCCTTCTCCTGGGATGTCATATCTCACTTCATCACTGTGAGGAAGTTGTAAAGCTTTCTGGTCTTGTTAGCAGCTGCACCATCTCCCTGTGTGCTGACCTGAGGTCTCGCAGGTGCAACATCCAGCTCCCTGCTGTGAAGGTTGACTGGAGTTATGCCGTGGGGGTTTCATGTGCAAAAGCTGTAATTTACCTTCAGATAGGGAGCTCTTGTGAACTGCTTCATTTTTCTTGTGTATTTTTACAATGCATAAAAACCCATTAGAACCCTGATGTGCATCTGGGGTCTCTTACTCTACAAACATAGAGTGTAACAATACTCCTTTTWCTCTTGGGAAAGCCACTGATTTGCTATGCTGGGGCTACAGCTGCTTCTATGCCCTTAGGGACAYGGTAGAGTTGTCTGTGTGGGTCCTRTTGCCTCCTGCTGCATATGTGGGGCAGCTCTTGCAGTCAGTGAGCAAGCTGGCATTTGTCTTAGACTTACACTCTGCACGGATGTGAGGAAATGGGCCCTTGATTTTTGTGAAAATGATGTTTTTTATGAAACAGCACAAGGGAAGGGAAGAGRGAAATCTAAGTCACTGAGATAATTTTGAAACTGCTCCACTGTGAGATTTTGCTGAGTGATTTGAGAAGTGACGTTCAACACAGCTTATCATCTTAGCTTAGTTAGGAAGAACAAGAAATTAGAGAGTGATGGAGGCCAACCTTCAGAGACCAGCTTTGTCAGGGAAGGCAGCTGCCAAGCAGAGCTTTATATGACTTGTGCGCAGTGGAGCAAGACTGGAAATCCTTATGGTTCCAATTTGCAGTAGCTTCTGCAGRTAAACAAACACAAAACCTTCTGCCGACCCTACACCATCCTCTCGTGTAGGTGTGTGTCTGCAGACACATGCACACCCTCTCAGCAAGCACATCCATATCTCAACTTTSCCACCTGACGTAGCTCCAACCCTGCTCCAGAAAGATAAACAGGAAAGGTGGATAAACCACTGTTGTGATTGCTCCCTATCTGGGATYAACTTCTGCTGTGTTGGTTAGGGAGATGCAGGTGTCCAAGCCAAAAGCTGGCAGGCATTTGTGAGGGCAGTGTCAGGAGGTGAGTGCAAGCAGCTGCAGCACCCCTGCAAAGGGAATGTCGTACCCAGATTGATCAGCCCTCAGGTCATGGGGCTGCATTCTTGCTATGGAACATGTCTGTTGTCTTTCCCATTGYTCTCACTCTGTCAGTGCAGATTGTGAAATATGTGGGTATTCTGCAGGTATCAAAGATGACACTGAATCTGCTCTTTTTATGGTTAAAAATCCAGGGGCACTTTTCTCTAGAAAAAATCCAGGGTATCCCTTGGAGTTATGCCAGCAGCATACTTGGCATAGCGGGCTGATTGTAAAATCTGTTTGTTTCTCTGAATAAACCCTTGACACCTCATTTCACTGAAACCCCCAGAGAGTGATGTGCAGCTTCTTCCGATAAATACTGACTGATCAACACGGATGCTGAAAACAGAAAGGCCATCCGTTGCTAATTATAAAGCCATTTCAGCCAGGCCAGTAAAGTATGATATTTTATCAGCTCTTTGCTTTCAAAACTCTCTGTATTTGCATGAATTGCTAATTGTATTTGCATGATTTCTCTCTCTTCACTTATGTTGAATATGATGGTGTTTGAACTCCCAGAGTAACCAGCATAAGCAATGCTCTAAAAACTTTAAAAAACACCTACAAACCTAGGAAACACCAATAAAAAAAGACCCCTCAACCCCACAGCAGCAAAGTAATAATCACTGTTAACATTTCAAGGCTTAATGCTTCTGCCRTGGTACTTAATCGATAATTGAAATTGCAAGAGAAGTGTAATGCTTGAAATTCGTGCAGTTAATTTTATTGCTAGCACTTGTAATTTGAAAGCAATTCTCAAATCAATATCAATGTGACTTTTTTTTTTTGCACAGAACAGGAAAGCCTAGAGTAGGTTCAGCCACAAACAGTTCAGTATTTATGTGGGAGCCACTGTTCCATGAGGCATCAGGATTAATTCTATTCATTTTTTTCCCCAGCTATAAATAAGATCTTCCCTACACTGTGCATTTAATGTGTGTAAGTTGCTTCAGGCTTTATTTCTCAAAGGGTTCAGATGCTGCTCTCAAGTTTTCTTTCTGTCCCACAGGTTGCTCTGAGTGCCAGCAGAGCTGTAGGAGAGAGGAGAGGCAAGGAGAAGGTTAAAAAACTTMTTCCTGCCTAAATCCTGCTCTTTCTCAGTGAAACCTGCTCCTGCACTGCTTTCCAAGCTTTATATCTCCACTGATGCAGGCTCCAAAGGGGATGTTAATTGAGGCAGGAGTGTGCTGGGGTGATTTGTACCTCTGTCTTCCTGATAAGCCCCAGAGGAGCCCATTCCTGATGAGCTCATGGGGGGCTGCAGTGATGGTAAACTACAAGACCTTAAGCTGAAAAGCATTGCAATGCTCTGGTTTTGTCTCAAGTCATTAAAGCTTCTGTAATGCGTTTGCAGATAAGCCGAGAGGCTGACTGGGATGGGTGGATCCTTCAGAGACGTCTGTTTGTGCTGCAGGTGTCACTGTGCTGTAGAAGACTTAGCCTGAATTAACACCTTGAGCCTCAGTGGTATTGGAGGGGCTCTTTGGGCAGTCCTGGTGGGCTTCCCTGAGAGGGTGTAGGAGATGTGGAAAGGTAGCTGTGGTGCAGAGAGTTGAAGGGGTTATTATGTATGTCTTGCAAAAATGTATTTAATTGGAAGAGTGGCCTGACTATCCCCTTAGAACTCACCTTTTGGGAAAGTCCGGGCAGTTTGGTCATACCAAGCTGCTGTAGCTTGGCAAACCACCTCCCCACCCMAAAAAAMMMYMRAMAAMMCAAAAAACCRACARAAMACATYTCATAAGCATTGAATCCAAAGATGACTTTTAGTAGCTGCCACTGGAGTGTGTAGCCTTGGTTTCTGTCTTGTTGGTTGCAGGACCTTCATCCTTATCACCTGAAGCAGCTCAGATGCACAGTGCTTTCCAGCCAGTCCTCCCTAGATGTCAGGGGGTGAGAATTGGCAGTTAGATACTGTCTGTGTGCCTGTGCTTCCCCTGTTCCAGAACTGCGTTTATGGGCACAGCAACAAATACCACTTATTCTGCAGACTGCCTTTGTGGTGCTGAAGTTCAAAGGTTCTTTTTGACAYAAAAATCTAAAATGATGCATGCTGTGATCAAGAGCTTGAGCCTGGTTTGTGAGCTTGCACTGTAAGCAGGGAGCAGCATGGGCTCTTTTCCCCTGAGCAGGGATCGGGACCAAAAGCTGCCATCCAGGCTGTCTCACTGCATATTCAAACTGGCATCCTCTTGATCTCAGTGGGAGTGCTGACAAATGTRAGAGCAATGGTTTCTCTATATGAAAAACACCCAAATAAGCTAATTTTAGAATTAACAATGATSTGATTATTTTCCAAAATAGCTTTGGTGTGTAACTTTGGCTGACAGGATTTAGGGGGGTTACTTAAGGAAGAATTTTTTTTACCTTCAGTCTCATCCTTTAATTTATCATGCTAATTAACTGATGTTACCCAGGGACACTTAGTTCCTATGCAATGCCCTCCCCCAACTGAGTCAAGGGAAGACATCTGCACRCACAGGGTGTGTTACTCCTATCCTGTAAATTGTATGCAAGTAGGGTGGCACTTTCTCGTTCATTTGGCTTGTTTTAATCTTTCTCTCTTCACCCTGAGCTCTGCTGAAGTACATCACAGGTTCTGCTGCTAATTAACACAATTACAGCTGTCTGCATCAGGTTGGGAGATTGAGTTAGAAGCCGTCAAGGTCCCAATATACTGGAGTCTCATTACTGAGTCTCCAGTGCAGCCACATATAATGAAATTCAAACAGATCAGGTTAAATTAGATTAGCTAATGGAATTCTCATCTTCACAGTTTAATGCAATTCTGAACAGTGACTCTTTAGTTTACTKACAAAATAAATGTTTCTTTGAGTTGGACTTGACCTGACCCTGCAAGCCTGAACTCCTTGGACCTGTGAGAAGTTAATGTCCAGGAGATCTGAGCTCTGTGGGCTTGGTTGGTTGGTGACTTTTGTGGGCCTTGTGTTAGGGGATCTGGGAGTAACTTGGTGCTGAGAGAGGAGGCTCTGCAGTTCTCTCTCTTGGTGTYTGTGGGCTGGCCCCAAGGGACCTGYGTRGTAGAGCTCTCCTGCCTTCAGTGACYGTTGCTGGGATAGAAGTACAGAGCAACTGCCTGTTCCACAGCTCCTGTATCTTAGTGCAAAAACACAGGGGCCAGAGCAACAATGCAAGATACTTTGAAATATTTGTTTTGTGCTACTAGCAATTCAATCCTTTGTCCTGATACTGAGAAAGAGGAAGGATGGAGCAGGCAGCTGATAGCTAACTCCAGGGATTACTCTGCTGGGTTGGTGATCTTGTTTCAAAGTAGACAAATTTCTGGAAATACAGTAGKACTTGTTTCTTTGGCAAACTAGGGGGAAGAGGATATTGTGAAATATTCTTTTTTTTTAGCGGCAATGTCTTGCAGGGTCCCTTAGCAGTCCTCAGCACAGGCAGCAAAAATAGCAGTGCCAAAGTGAGTTAGAGCAGCCTTCAAACTTTGATGGGGAGCTGCAAAGTTGTGCAGAACTCAGCAAAGCTACTGAAGTGTCTTTGCTGTGACCCCTTTTGGTAATCAGCAAGGAARTGGGCAAGATGTAATGGAAGGTCCCTGCCTGTCTGTCACTGGTTTGGTGTGACAGCCTGTGCTGGTGAAAGATGCAGRGACTGAACATTCATTGGCAATGGCAGGGTCCCAGTGCCTGCTGGGGGCTGGCTCTGCTGAGTGGGGAGGAGGTGGGGGAGTTGGATGGAGGGGAAAAAAAGTTATTGTGTTTTTCTGTCTTTATAGAAGCTGCTTCMCTTTCTGAACTCTGTCACCATGGCACCTTTTGCAAGTACTGAAYTCCCTTAATTTGCAATGGTATTGTGAGTGTGGTTGCTTGGTGTCACTGTCTGAGAGCATGAAGGCTTTTGAGAAACTGTTAGGGCTGCGTTTGAATTGGGTCCCCTTTATTTACCTTCAGAACATGAGGCACTTGTCCTGACTGTAGGGTGTCTGCAGCCAGCACACCAGTGTCTGTGCCCCACTGTCTGAGCAGAGTACCGCTACAATCACATGAAACTTTTGATTCTCTTCCTCATCTTCCAGCAAACTGAGGGAGTTTTGGTTAGAAGAAAAGTAACTTTAGGCTGTACAGAAAGTCTCCTAATGGCTTTAAGCTTCTTCTCTGGGTGGTAGTAATTTGGTCATATGTGCTGGTAAAAGTGAAAGTCTCTGAGCAAAAGCAGGCGTCCACAATCCCATTTTCTTTTAAAAGGTTCTCCTCGCTGAGACCTCTATGCTGTGTCCTCTGTGGGGTTGGTATTTTGGCAGATATATTGTCCCTGTGTGTGTCCGCCTGCCCACCCAGGCTGCCGTACCGTGTTCAATGCACAATACACTTTTGCTGGTTATGGGATGCTGCTGGGACTGGAAGAAGTTATTCCTAGTAGGACTCCTCTCTCCTTCCTTAACACGCATGTCTTCTCAGCTGCAAATCCCATTGCCAGCATAATAGTTGTTTTCATTGCTTCACTGGGAGTAGTGAGGTTAACATCTTGAACAGCAGCTAAAATAGACACAAGCAAATAGCACAATAGCTTAATCCCCTGGAAATTATTCTTTTCAGTATGGAGTTATGTTTTCGTTTTATCTCCCCCCACTTTTCTTTTAAAGGGCAGAATTACAATTTACTTACAACTGTGCCCAGGACCTGTAGCTTGCTGCCTCTGTGTGCAGCGTCACACAAGAATCTTCTAGATGTTCTTTTCTCAAAGGGAATTTCCTGGTTAGAGGGTTGTGAGACCTTGGCAATGCAGGGTGGASCAGTTCAACCACATGTTCTCATCTTTCTTAAATGTGGCCCACTGCAAATAAGGTTCCTCAGCGGAGCAACATCTCTCTGGTCCCGCCTGCAGTGGAGCTGGGAGCAAGTTCAAATTGTCATTGCAGAGATGAGCAGCTTACAACACATAAATATCCACTCCTTCTTTGTTGATTCTACCACTTTCTCTATAAACAGACACACAGTCACTTTCCAAGTGAGCCATCTGGGTTTGACAGATGTCGCCAGCTTTTTCTGGACCCATTGTTAAATGGGAAAAAGGGAGGGAATATTCTGAATTGAAGGAAATAGCTTCTGATGGCAGTCTGCAATTTCATGGGCTGGGAGATGAGCTGCCCTTCTTTCCTTCAGTTGCCATCAGCTTCATTGATTGTAATCTGCATTTGCAGCCTGGGAAAAATCGCTTCTCACGTGAAGTGCTGGAATTGTCACTTTTTAGAGAATGAAGTTTAGGTGTGCTTTTACCCTTGATGCAGAGCTAGTGGGCATTTTGTACCTTTGAGAGATGTAGCATTGGTTTCTGAAACTATATAGTGATGTCTGTAAAGCTCTGGTCTGGGACTTAAAACCCCTTACTCTGCATGCCTTTTATCCATCSTGATCCCAGAACTTTGCAGATGCTGATACAAGGTAAAGGCCCCCTCTTCCTAGTCTGAGAGCTACATGTAATTGTATGCTCTTGAAGCCTCTTTGAATCATAATATTTGCTTCCTAATGTAGAAAGATCCCTGTCTGATCATTTCTGACAAATTGTGAAGTTAATAAAGTTGACATTATGGCTAAATACCAACATCAAATATCAACATTATGCTATCTTTATTTTTCAGTTTTTTTTCTTTTGGATTTTTTTTTGTTGATGAAAGCACGTGAAATACGTCGACTTTCTGAGAGTGATGGTATTAAAAATAGAAGGGCAGGTGTGTCTGAAGTGCWAAAGGTCATACATCAGAAGTGAATTTCAAGGAATATATTCAGATGAGAGTCTGTGATGAGATGCTTTGCTTCTCCTTCTAATGTGTGTAGGGGTGAAGTTTCAAGCTGTTTCACACACACATACACAGCTTTTGCTCTCCTTGGAGTTTTCTGCCACCCTCGTGGTACTGCTGGTGGTGGTTGTGAGGCATCTGGTGCAGAAGACAATGTGCAGTTGTGAGCTGAACGTGGACATGTGAACATACAAATTATGATAATACTTCAGTGAGAGCCAAGCCCGAAGGGCACATTTAGGACAACTTTGCTAAAATTGCAGATTTTATRCTTGCTTTTAGAGTTTATTCAATTAGCTTAAAAAAGGACAGAAGCAGGGGGAGCACTGTAATTAGTCAATTCTGCACGTGTGGCAGCACACCAAGCGTAAAATTGTCAAAGATAGAAATTTGGTCAAGAAATCTGTCAATAGTGGGAACCTCATTTCCTCCTGTGCATTATCTTCCYCAAGAGAGGCAACAAAGGGTGATACTACGTAACCTGTGTTCAGCTCTGAACTCTGGATCCTTGTCTGCCTGTTAGAGAATCTGTGTGATAAATCTTTGATGTATAGATTGCTGCTGTGCTCTCAGATTTGACACCAACCTCCTGTTCCKGTTCTGTGTTTGTGCTATAGAAGCGTTTCCACTTTGTCAGCTTTGGATGTGTTTCTAACACAAAGGTGCCTGCCCTGCACTGTAAACATTTCAGTAAAGATTTTGGCCTTACTGTGTATCACACAGTACRGTGTTTTCTTGCAAATTGTTCTGGAATGGAGCTCTGGGTTGCTGCTTTTATGTGACTCTAGGGAAAAATGGGAATTTCTACAGAAGGATTAGACTGTAAGGGAAAACAAACAGAAACTAAGTGGCCAGTGTTTTGCATCAACAAGCATTTTTTCAAGTTAAAAACAATTTGTTCAAACATGATTTGCATTTAAGGTGGGATTTAGGTCATTCACAGAGCTTCAAGTACCTTTCTCCATCTGTCTGCTACTTTTGTGGTGTGTGGCATCCATGAGCCTTTCTGTAGGAGCAGCATGAACATCAGTGTGTAGCTGCCCTGGTGAGCTACCATAGCTCCCTTAGGTGTAGAAAAGTTCTGGCTTTTTTCTTCCTCTCCCTGCTGGACTCTGTCTTGGCACTGTGTTGTCAGCACTGGGTTCTTCCTGTGATTTCCTTGCTACTTACCTGCATCTGTTTCTCTCTCCAGCCCCACTGCTGTTCTCATTTATTTATTTTTTTTTATAGCTTGTCACGGTGTGTGTTCTCTGATGGCACAGGAATAATCCCACACGGCTTTGTCCTAGTGAGTGCTGGAGCTCAGCCTGGGACATTTGCAGAACTGGCAGTCCATCTCTAAGAACTGAGCCTGAAGGGGTTTCAKGGATGTACTGACCTGTATGTGGCTTTGCATTGGGGTGAAACAGGCAAAACCACTGAATGTTGTGGAGTTAAAACACAACAATACTTGGCTCTCACTGAAGTATTATGATAATTTGTATGTTCACATGTCAGTACCCAAACTGGAAAGCAGARTTTTAGTGCCAAATAACACAAGTGGTGTTGGCTGCTTGATGCATTTATTTTGCCCATCAAGATCATCTTGCTGGAGGTGCCTGAAAGCGGGAGCTTTACTGGCTCTGCTGAAGGAGTGAATGTTAACATGAAGTTTGGGATTTCCAGTAGGCTCCATGAAAATGAYGTACTTAAATCACTGTAAATGGTGGCATTTAATTCCTTCGGGGATATTTGGAGAACCCTACCCTGCAAATGCGAATCGATTACAGCTTTGTGAAGAGAAGTGTGATAAAGGGGTTTGAAAAGCTCAGTGATAAATGGGAYGCCTCTGCAGAAAGGGATCTGTGCATTTAAGAGCTGAAATGCTGTCTGAATCAGCAGCTGGATGAATTGGATTTGTTTCAGGGGTCAGTGCCCAAACAAATATTTTCAATAAGACATTCACAAGCCTTTATTAAACCTAGTCTGAGACCAGTCTGTACTATCTGACACAGTGAAGGAAAGAGACTCAAGATAAAAGATTTGCATTAGTATTGGTAGTTATATTTGGGCAAGTTTTTTTTTCTTTTTTTTTGGCATTACATAAAGAGAAAATGGGTCCAGGAGGTGTCTCTAAGATGACAAAAGAGACACTTGGGACATAATTTTTCCTTTTGTGTGAATTTTTAAAACACCTGAAGCTAGAAAAGCTTTGCCCTCAATAGTGTCCCATGAAACTCAGAATTTGCTTTCAAGTGAAGRCAGCTGCAAACACACACGGAGAGGGAGAGGGCAAAATGCTGCTTTGAAGGATTTAGCAAGCATGTGGAGCAGAGCTCTCTGTTGGTAAAATCTGCCTGGATATTTCAAAGACATTTATCAAGGCTCCTCACAGAAGATGTTTAAGGAAATGAAGCTGCAGCGGGAAAAGAGAGAGATGGTCTTTACTTAGAAAAACAGTTGGGTAAAAGAAGATGAACAGACAGTAGAAGTAAGTAATGAGTTTTCCTGGTGGAGTGAAGTCGCCAGCAGAATACTGCAAAGTCTCTTGCTGAGACCTTGTGTCTTTCAAATATGAATTAGAGACTTGAAAAAGGAACTCAAAAGAAAAGAAATAAGTTTTGGCAGCACAGCAAACTATTTGGTGTGGTAAAGGCAGGTGAAGTGCAAGGATGTGAAGAAGGATATTCTGAAACAATGATGGGATRCTAAAATGACATGAATTTCAGGGTAGGAATATGTGAAGTGATGCACATAAAAGTAATTCTGCATGTACATAAGGCAATGAGCTGTGAGAYGCCAACAGGCTCTGGGGGCTTGAGRTTYTGGGTTATAATGTAGAGCTCAGTGGCAATACTGGCTCAGTGCTCAGCAGTGATCAAAAATGAATTGAACATTAGAAGTTATTAGCAAAGGCAATGGGAAGAAAACGCTGCAGCTGTGTAAGTTTGTGTTTGCCCTGCTTCTTGCTCTTTATCTCCCGGCTCTAGAACAAACCAAGAGAATGGAGGTTCAGAGCGGGGTTAAATGAGAGGTGCAGAGTAGTTTTTGTACCAGGAGTTTTCAAGGAGATCAGCATTCCTTAGAGTGAGAAAGAGATGGCTGAGGTGCAATACAGCAGCAGTCTGTAAAATCTATCATCTGGTGAAGGTAAACAGGGAGTGATTTCTGGTGGTCCATCTCCATTGCCCTCACATGAAGCGCAAGACTGCAAGTTTTGTTTGCAAGGGGAAGTGCAGTTGTAGCAATGCATGTGAAATGAAATGCTAATCATRGGTGCTGTGGCCTTTTCGTAAATGTCTGGGAAGCCTTTAATGAAAGGTTAATTGAGCAGCGGATCGGCAGAAAGGTGTCCTGGGAGAGAAAAGGGAGAGTGCATGACTGGAGACAAATTGATTTGATTTCTGTGTATCCTGGTAGGGTGGAGGTTCATGCTGTTACCTGCCTGGTGTGTGCTCAAATTGCAATGCTGCTGTTGAGCCCATGTCTGTCCTGCTGTTGTGGCACAGGTGTCATTTGGYAATTGTGCCATTCCTTTGGCTTGGTTTGAGACTGGTATTTCAGCCCAATAGAGCACTTAGGATTTGGGAGAAGCAGTCCCTGGGAGATCTGGGTGTGTCACAGACCTGCCTTGTTGTGGAAGATGCTCACGCCTGTCCCTGTTAACCTTGTTGAAACCTGTTCAGAGCGGGGCTGGGAAGCCGTGGACTTCATTGGCTTTGCTTCTTATTACCACTACTGTCACGGCATGCTGACACCGAAGAAGCAAAGCAGATGAGATACACTTCCAAGCACGGTATCTGGGTTTTATCTCTGTTAATAAAAAGGTTAAAGGAAGCTCTGGAAGGGGGAACAACCTTCAAGTTAATTTAATTTTATCTGGGCAGATATCTTGAAGATCTCAGTGGTTGTTGCTTCAAGCTGAGATCTTTCTCCTTGCTCAGGGCAAGTGCTACCTTGTCAGAAGGAAATATTTCTGGGATCTAAGTGCCTGCCAGTAATAGGGCTGCAGACCATGTCAGGCTTTTTTTTTTTTAAGTCTTTATTTCTAATATAATTGTCTGCATTTCATGAATTATCCCTGAGGTAGTCACTGTAGTTTTGTGTTACTGCACCATACCCTGTGCACGCTGTTTTGACTTTCATTCCACCAGGAACCGGTCTGCACTCTCTACCATAAGAGATTCTGATTTCTTGACAGTGAGGGTCAGGTAGAATAGGGTTGGGTCAAAAGTTGCTAGGAAGATGCCAGGTGTTATTTAGAACATCCTGCCTAATGTTATGTTGGCATTTGGGCATGGTAGAAACATCTGCATTGATTTCTGTATGTGCTAAGAACACAGGGCTGCCTTGAGAATAAATGACATTAAATTAACTTAAATACTGTAAAGGAAGATGTTTAACAATGTGCTCTTATGTACTTGATAAGGCATCTGCACCAGCAAAGCGTTCTCACTTCTGGGCTGCTGCTTGTGATCCAGCAGTGTTTCATACATGGAAACATACATGTATTAGAAAAGGTCATCAATGTCCTGGATTTTAATATGTTTTCCGCTTTGAAGGAAAAGCGCTGGAAAAATCATGACATCTGAAGTTGTGTSCTTGTTTTCAGAATGCTCCACTAATTCCCTGATGAACAGCCAAAGTGAAGTCCCTCCTGGTGCAGGAAGGTGAAAGTGAGCAKGATGAACCCTGATGAATGTTAGTGAGGAGGTTTGAGCCACCTTATTCCTGTGGAGGTCCCCATGCTCTGTTGTCCTCCTGAGGCTCTTGGATTGTGAACTGGAGGAGCTCCCATGGCTCTCCTGAGCTTGGAGTGTGTGGATGGGACTGTGCTGTCACACAGGCTGCAGTGGGCCCKCTGTGTTTCAAAGCATTTTCCTCCCTGTTTTCCTCCCTGTCAACACCAACACAGTTTCATGAGCTGGCACTATTAGCATGTGTGTTTTCCCCTCACACGGTGCAAGAATAATTATTCTCTCTCAGCAGTGCGACTGCTACTGTTCCCTCTGATTTATGGAGGCAAAGAACTCGTTTGAGAGGATGAGTCAGAAGTAATTGAGCTCCAGGGGGCTGTATTTCATGGCTTCTCCTCTCTTTATTTTTGCCCTGTGCTGTASCTCATGGTTACCAGTGCTTTGTCCTTTCAGGGAGCACTTATTGAAGCTTAAGAATGAGATCAGGTYGTGGTTCACATTTAGAAACCAACCTGATTCTGTAAATCAAGAATGTGACATAGGGATAATCTTTTAAGCTTTTAAATATTATCATAAATATCATATGATTAATGATTGGCTATTCTCAAATGCTTGACACTTTGTGTAAAATGCAGGATTGGTGCAAGAGCTGCTCTGTAGGGACTTCCACGTGCAGTTGGTGCTGGAGGGGTGTTTGGCAGCTGTTGAGTTGCAGGGAGCAGTGCTGTGTTTAGTTGCAGAACATGAATTAAAGAGGATTCCTAGGTATAACTGAAGCTCCTGGAAACCTAGTTAGTCCAGGGAAAGCTTTAAAGAACGGTTTGTGCTTCTGAGGAGGAAGAAGTCATGTGTGTCTGTTTGTGTGTGAGTATGGTACCGGTGCTCGAGTGAGTCCTGCAGATGGACCTGAAGTGAGCAGGGATTGATGGCATGGGCTGRGCCAGAGGGGGATACAGAGCCATCGCTTGGTGAACTGATGTAAGCGATGGCTCATAGGTGGAGCAGATGATAGGTGGATAGCAGAGCAGATACAGTTTGCACCTTACTGGCGAAGGTCTGTGGGCTTGACCTCTGCGGGATGTTTTGAGAAGGCTTTTGAGTCCTACAGTGGGAAAGTATCAAGGTGGCATGAAAGATRCGTGGTGGGATGAGCTGCTGACTAGCTGGCAGCAAGGAATGGTGTTTTTATTATCCTCTTGAAATAATTCCAGTCCTGTTGTGGTGGTGAGACACTGGTGTTGACAGGGCACTTAATCTCAGAGGCAGGATTTGGGCTCAGGAGTTGAATAATCTCCCCTATCTTTCTAGAAAGGCRTGGCAGATTTTTCCAGCTAATCTGGAAGCCTTGGATAGTGCAATCCAAGTTGGGAAGTCTGCTTTTTYGCTGTTTTTTCTCCTTGGGCAAGTGTTTACTTTTTTTAGGTCAAAACTTTTCCTTCAGAAGTACTCTGGTGACAGGAGACAGTGGGATGGCTCATGAGGTGCTGTATTCCCCTGTGATTTTGCACAATGCTTTTGCCACTGGCTGMAAAAGCTGCCAAATGCAGTTGCTGGTTTCTCCCAGTTTGGGACTGACTGATAAACTTCTGTATAAGCTGCAGTGACTGATGACTCTGCTTTTGCATTTCCATTTCTATTTACAGTTTAATTTATCTCTGTCTCTGTCGAGTGCTTCTTGAGAACACTTCAGTGGCATTTTCCTTCAAGTGTAGCAAAACTAAACAAAAGAGCCTGATGTTTCTTTGCTGGACTGAATAAGTCACTGTTATGATTGATAATGGTGAAACTAGTTTATAATTTGTCTAAACAGTGATGTACATCGTTAAAAACAAAACAGGCAAACTTCAAGTCCTCTGTGGATCCAATTTCTTTGAACAGCAGATGATCTCTGGGGAACTCAGAAGGGGAGCTCTAGCTCCAAGAGCGCTTTGAAGCATTGTAAGAAGTAATCATAAAAACTAAGGTGATGGATCAACAATTCATTGATTTATATGTGCCTTTGATGGGTGGAATTGTCTGTTGCAAATGGGCTTTGGTAGCTTTTAGCCAGTAATCCCTTGGTTATTCCCCTCTGCTTATTTCTGCTAAACAGACTGCACTGTCTCTGAATTAATCCCATTAGTTAATTACAGTCTTCTTTTCTCTATGGCTTCTTTAGTCTGCAGATCCAAACTGTGAATGGTGGTATGGGTGGCACAGTATTTGATTTTTTTTCTGTGCTGTGGTCAACTCAAATTTGGGGTATGGATGCTTGTGGGGATTAAAGTGAAAACATCAGAGTTATGGACTCTTCAGCACTTTTCTCAGGTGCACATACTTGTGCTGTTTGTCTACAAGAAGAGTTTTAGAAAAGAAATGAAAACGCAGTGAAAATTTGGTTACAGCTAAAACTCAAGAAACGTGCCAGACAACACTTGCGTGAAGTTTTCAGGTGAAGCTTCAAGCCTCTCTTAAGATGCATTCTGCAAACTGAATTCTTCTGGAAAGGGTAAGGTTTGCCATGTGCCCATGCTCTGTCTCTGGTGTGCCATTTGGGTGCATCCAGCTGTGGCAAAGCCTTTTTTTGGGTGAAGGTGGTGCCTGGTGCTTTTCCCTCAGGGCAATTAAAACATTTATCTGTCTGTTTACCTACCTGATGGCCTTTCAGTCTGACCTCTAAAAATGCGCAGTGTCCTGCCATGGACGGTGTTCATGGATAGAAAAAGTTGTTTCTCGGTTGTTGATAGATGGTGGTGGTGACTGATTTCCAGCTATGTTGGGGGAAGATTGAAACCCAAATTCTCTGACCTTTGGGTTATCCTTCATCTCTGAGCTGAATTGCTCCATGGACAGTTTTGTAAATGCATGGGTTCCTCACTCTGAAACACTTCCCTCCCCCACAGATGGAAATACTTTCTCATTTCTCTCTGTTGCTTTGCAGCTGGAATACTCAAGGCACTAGGATCACAGAATATCTCAAATTGGAAGGGACCCATAAGGATCATCAAGTCCAACTCCCTGCTCCTCRCATCCAACAATCACTCTGTTAATCAGAGCTTATTTTGTACTTTTCTGTTTGAACACAAATATCCCCAAATGGCTTAAAAATGGCATGGCTGAGTAGTCATGTGAAACGACTCCAGCCTTCCAAAAAAATCCAAAATACAGGTGGCTGCTAAAAATTGTTGCCTGGAAAAATCTTGTGCCCATTTGGTTTACTAAAAACAGTTACTGCTATCAGACATCTGTGACTTATGTTAAGGGATTTTGAAGGTTAGTAGTAGGATGCAAGTAAGAGATTATTTTCTTATTTCAGGGCAGTAAGGTTGGTCCCAAGCTACTGGTAAATCATGTTGATTTACCATGCAAGAGGAATAGAAGAGATACAGCCGAAGCTGTGGAAGAGGTGTTTGCTGTGTCTCAGCCTGGAAGGCAGCGTTGTAATTCAGATGGCAAAGTGTAAGAGACCAGATTGCTTTAAATGTGTTGCARTCCTGTGGTGTCAAGAGTTTGATGTGTCCCCAGGGGCTTAGCAATGAACAGCCCCATCTCTGTGCCAGACTTTGGAATCACAAGGTATGCAGAAACTTCTGCTCTACAAATCCACAGAGACAGGCTGGGTCCTTCAAATAAATGGATTGCTTTCAGCGTTCAGTGAAAGCCTCGTGCTGTTTTTGATGGCACTGCTGGATAGAAGTGTTCTCATTGCTGTTTGCGCTGCCTCGTTAATACTGCATTGCTCCCCTGGCACAGGGATTTGAGGATGATTTAAGTGTCTTTGCATTGTCTGTTTGGAGGAGGGGTGAGAATTGCAAGGGGAGTTCTGTCAGATGTATGGGACTGGTGCTGGACAGGCTGGGTGGTGTGGTAGGGGGTGCTGGAGATGGGGATGGGTATTTTGGGACAATCAGCTGACAGGGCTGCAAGCARGGAGAGGCAGCTCCCTCACCTCTGAGCTGTGTTGTTCTGGGAGATGCTGCTGGGCCATGGACACACTCCAGTGCAAGGCATCAGCTTTTCTTGACACTAAGTGCAATCTGTCTTGTCCAAATTTGTGTGTCTGCACCAACAGCAAAGAGCTGGGGTCTTTCCACTGTCACTGGSGGGACAAGCAGCTGTAGAGCTCTGGCCTCCTTGCCCCAAAGTGGGGGTGAAAGTAAAGGTAAAGGGGCCTTGCTCTAGGCCTTGGGGCAAAGTTTGTTGGAACACCCCTCCTCCTGTCAGTGAGGAGCATTGGGTCTGGTCACCTTCTTAGCAATGGAGGGTATACTTGTGCTTTTCCAGGAGCTGCTGTTAGCATAGTGCAAAAATCCCTCGTGCTTGTTGGATCCCAGTGGCTGTGAGAAAACTATTATTTTGCTAAGCTCGCCTCTGATTTCTCCTAGATCTCCTTGATTCCTTACCCCCTTGCCAATCTACTGTCTTATGCCAGTGCCTCTGGCTTTTCCTGCAAAACAGGGATCGTGCTTTTTGCTCCTGGAGCAGGAGGGGCAGTGAGATACTCTCAAGGCTTATTTGCTATTAGAGCCAACTCTTAAGTAAGGCAGGACCTAAAGAAAACAAACCCTGCTCTTTGCAGTCCCATATGGCAGAATTTTTCTCCCTGATGAGTCTCTTCTGAAATGAGAATATTCTGTCACTGAGTGCATCAAAGAACATCAGGGGCACATGAGAGCAGCACAGTGTTTTTAAACCCCTGCATTACTATGGTAGGGTAAGAGGTCTTTTAAATTTGCTTTAAAGTCCTTTTGCTGATAAAGACACAGGCTATGGATGCAAATACTCTTTCATCTGACAATATCTGGAGATGAATGTGTTTCTTCTAGATTTTACCTGGAGGGTATGTTKTGTGTTTTGTTTTGTTATGCTAAGTAATTGCAAAATATATTGCAAGGTTTCGTGTGGTGCCACCACACACATGATTACATTTCTTCATCCTTTCTTGCCATCCTACATCACCCTTTTTCTCTGCTCAATAWTGTACATGCAAAATGAATTTAAACAGGCGAGTGGGCAGCTGCTAAACCCGGGAGGCTCAAAATGCTCTTCCAGGGAAAAACCTGAAAGAAACACTTGGGGCTTTATTTGTCCCAGAATTTTGGATGGAAAAAGAGGATTGGAAGTTACTACAGCTGTGCCTATATATAATCTTTGTGGTTTAAATCCTTATATTGATATTTTAGATCAGGAATGCTGGAATTATTTTTCCCCCTCCCTGTGTCTTGAAAACAGAATTTTCATTGGTGGGAGGAATAGGTTTAGGACTGTTTATTCCAGAGCAAACTGAAATTGGGAACCTTCACAGTATGTTAGGACTTGAAGTGTCAAGACAGGAGATGCACTCCCCTCTGGGAAGAGGGCACTCATGGGGGGTACGGAGCTGGGTCGGAGCATCCATTCTGGTTCTCTCCTGCCAGCTCCAAGCCAGGCACAGAGAGGACCTGACCCTGCTCGTGCCTCCTCTCCAGCAAGTGTGCGACCCTTTGAGTWGCAGAGGTGCTCAATTATTTTGATGAGCAATTGCCTTTTGACCTGGGAAAATGTTCTGCAAACGTATCAAACTCCATCAGCTTGATGTGAATCAGCAGCTCTGGCAGAGATCGCTGGGTGTTATTTTGCAGCCGTRCTTTGCCGTGAGAGGTCATGGATGGTGATTTTAATGAGCAGCCCTGAATGAGAGGAGCATTTCTTGCAGTTGACAGGGGCCCCCAGGGCTGAGCTTGATGGCCACCCAGTACCAAACTCTGGCTCAGCCTGTCCCCCACYATCCTTGGAGGGGCAAGATTCCTCTGAGGCTGCTCACGCCCCTCCAAGGAGCCACTCRTCCATCCTTCCCCCTCCTTTTGCTCCTGCTTTTACCTTTCATAGGRGTGTCTGTGTTTGTCCCCTGACATTCTGCCTCAAGTAGGATTGCTTTGGATTTAGTTATTCAGCAGAACTGGTGTTTCCTCAGAAGGGTTCCCCATGGCCTACTTCCAGCCTGGAATCTGTGCCCTTTTTGTTATTCAAACTGAAATAAATAAATACATGAGAAATGTGTTACTTTAATTGCTATCAGAATATGTTTGTTTTTCCCTTAGGAACGGAAATAAGCAACCAGAATGTCATCTATAATTTTTTCCATGCCTTTCACTATGAGATCTGGAATAGTCCTGCAGACCACTCCCCCTTCAAGCTCAGTCCAACTTTTTCCAATTGCATCTAATGAGATTTCTGCCCCCTTTTCCTCCCTGAGGGCAGTGGCTACCCTTGTCTTTATACTCYAAACCAGCAGCTCTTCTGGGGGACATCATGAGGATAGATATTGTAGACCAGCACTGTACCTAGATTAGTGTTTCTTTATAGATATGGTGGTGGGAAACTCATGTTTCTGCTGTCTTGTCCTCTGTCCCCTTCACTAATTATTTATCAGCACTATCACAGTGGTGTCTGGAGGCCTCTGATCAGGTTTCCACCATGTGAAGCATGGCTCAGAGAATTGCTTTGGGATGTTGAATCAGAAGTATGAGAAGATGGTGGCTGTGGCTGAAGGGTCAGAAAGATGAGGTACATGATGCCAGAGTAAGGAGCTGCTAAACACAGCATGTTTTTAGTGGCATCAGCTTATTTTTTGTCATGTTTGTGATAAAGATCTTTTGCTAAATGGATCACTGTAGAGAGAGTCACAGTGTTTAATCKGATGCTGCATCCTCATTACCTACACTTGCACTTGTAGGGCTTTATTTGCRGACAAGTGTGTTCACAGCAGCGTGCACAGCCTCTGTGGCTATGTGGGGACCTTTTTTCTGCACACCTTTACTGCAGCAGGATGGCTGTCCWGCTGCTGTCCACATGCTTGGAAGGATTGGTGCAGAGGGAAAAGGAAGATACTTGAATTCATATCTTGAATCTACAGCACTTAATTTTATTTMAGCATTGTCAATTAAGTGTTGCTTTGTTGTATTGCCATAACTCCCTCTGCTGGCTAATTTGACAGTTTAACCATCTGTTTTGATTAATTTTACATCTAGATGYAGCATGATT
Organism: Malurus melanocephalus; assembly: GCF_030028575.1. Classification (NCBI taxonomy): domain Eukaryota; kingdom Metazoa; phylum Chordata; class Aves; order Passeriformes; family Maluridae; genus Malurus; species Malurus melanocephalus. The sequence goes on along the minus strand of NW_026623256.1, from coordinate 2,471,473 downwards.
ATGTATTGAAGACTGCCTTGGCTGGAAAAGGTGAGGTGTTTGTGCCCTGTTGGGGTGATGCATTKGCTGCCTGTTCTTGCTGTGCAGGTTTGCCTCTCTCTGTGGCTGAAAAAATCATTCCTCTGATCACTTGTGCTCTGACTCACAGCTACTGAGTGAGTCTGTAGTAATTAAAATCCCCAAGAAGGGTTTGAGTCTTTGCTGCACTGCCGAGCTGCAGCTGATGGATGTGTGGCCAGAGATGCCAGCTGAGGCCGTGCCTGGGAGCGTGTTGCTCCCTCCTTCACAAGCACCACGGTAAAAAGTACAATGGGAGCACTGTGCCAYGGAGATTCCCAGGAGTTCCCTGACACAGCTAGCAGTTATTCATGCCATGCTGAAGCTGGGGCAGGCAGCTGTGCTTGGCAGAAATCTCTCACCTGGGAGACTTGAAGATGGCTCAGAATTTTGATTTTTGCACTGCTGGGTTGCCGCTGAATGTCCTGTGTGGGAGCATCACCTGCCTTTTCGGGCATTGCTGCTCTCTACTCAGACAGGCATCTCTGCCTCCTGGATCCCTGCTCCCCTTGCCCATGGGGAAACACTTCATCTCTTTGAAAACTGCTCATGTCCCTATCCATAAGGCATTTTTACACACTGGCCCTGCTGTGCTGCTTTCATACAAAAATACAGAAAAATTGCCTTTGCTAATGCTATACAGGAACCACAAAAGRATTATTTAATGAAGATTAGCTCAATTACAGAATAAGTACTATTTTTCTGAATAGGTATCAGTTATTTTTATATTTTATACATATATATGCATGCCTTTACAGGAATTTTGGGACAAAAAAAAAATGCTCCCCTTTCCCCAGCATAAGAGAAGAGACAGATACTATCTCTTTGTTCTCTGGTTATTATTCCTTGCTGCTTTGTATTGAGTTTAATTAAATTCTTGACATCTAATACTTAGAGTTGATGTATTATATTTAAAACTACATGCTAGCTAGAAGTACTGTGGAGATAGTGATGAAGTGCTCAGGAACCATTGGGCAGAGCCATTTTTTCTCTATCTGGCTCCTGTGGGCTTACCTTGATTCAGTGCAGAAGTGCTAAAGGTGCCAGGTCCCCAGTCTATAGCTGGGAAACTGAGTTGTGGATTATTTGGATTGGATTTTTTTTATACCATATACTGGTGCATTTTTTCCTGTTTGTAATTGGAATTTCAGTTTACCTCCTCTTTCTTTTGGGTTTTCTTTGTGCTAATGTCACTGCTGAACTTGGTGAGCTTGTGTGTGTGCCAAGTCAGTATGAGATATATGGGAAAAAAATAATCAGCCTTTCTGGCCTTGGCTGAGTTACCTGAGGTTTGCTCTGGTTTGAGAAGAAAAAGGAGTTGGCTGTTTTCTAGTGTAACTGATGAGTGTAGTGGGCTGAACTCTGCATTTCCTTACATGCATCCAGCACAGCAGTGCTGAAGAAGTCCAACCTGGTATATGTATTCTCTGGGCTAGAGTGGAGTGTGGGAATCCCTTGCCATTCCCAGAAAGCAGTGTGGTTGTGTCCAGGGATGCAGAGAGCCTCCTCTCTGTGTACAGCTGGGCTTAATTTCCACTTTTTTCTGTTCAACTTTGGGCTGTTGAAGAGGCCCAAGTAGGGCAGCTTGGGGAGGTGGAGATGTTGCCTGATGTGGGAAGGAGAGGTAGCCCAAGGAAGAAAACCAAGGAATGGAGATGAGGAGAAAAGTCAGAGCTGGGAAAAGGCAGGCAGTAGTTGTCTTACCTGGTCAGGGCTGAGCTGAAATCCTTCCCAAAAGATCACCATTCCCTGGTGTGTCACATAAGGAGTGAGTTAGAGATGAGAGGTTAGGCAAGGCAATTTCCTTTTCGCTTTTCTAAAAATATCAAATCTGCTGAGTAAAGCTGGATCTGCAAAATTACAAAAAACGCCTGAATGGATGAGTGTGATCCATTGCTTCTTGCAGGGCTGAGATGGCCTAAGGGTGCCATCGGGGAGAGCAGGGGTCAATCTTGCTGGAAGGGTTAATCCTCCCTGGAGCTGCTGCAGGCACAGCTCAGTGCCARTTCTTGGAGACCTGGAAAACCAGCACTAAGCTGGGCTGGAGGAGATAAAATGCTGCAGTAGTGGCAAAGCTGTGATGCCTCTCAGCACTCCCTGGGGTTGGGTTACAGCTGCAGAAGGACTGTGTGGGATTTGGGGGCTCGGGCGACAGAGCTGAGTGCTGAAGGTGCTGCAGACCCAGCCACAGTGCTCGTGTTCCTGCGTGCTCACCTGCTTGTCAGAGTGGATGCCTAAAGGAGCCAGATTCACTGTGACCTGACTGTGCTGCTGCTGGTGGTAGGAAATCAGTGGGCTCCTCACCTATCTTGCTAGACACCCATCCCATGTTCCCAGCTGTGCACGCCTCTTGCCCGTGCTTTATCTGGCAGGGAATTTGTGACTCTGGAAAAACTAGTGATGGAGGAGCAGTGTCTCCTTGGTAGAGAGCAGGTRAATGCCCCAGTACAGTGCTTGGAAACTTTCCCAGATGCTTTTGACACATCTTAAAAGCTGGTGTTTGAGAACTGGACCTGGGGGATCTGCTTGCATTGCACTGGCAGTGATTTGTTGTGGCTGGAAAAAAAGGAAAATCAAAACTGCAGGGCTAGGGAATGTATTATAGTAATTAACTGTGGCCTGAAGAAAGTGAGGGACATCCTGAACATGGAGGAAATTAAATGGAAAGTGGTATTGACCTTATGTGGGATGGAATTGCAAAAAGCTCAGTTTGCAGGGTGGAAATTAATTATTGGATTTTGTCTAAAGCTGAGCTTATGTAAGAGGCATGTCTGTCTTCYAAACTTTGCCTCCTCCAACTCTTTGCTTCTCTGCTTGTTAAAGAGGCATACGTAGAGATCTGCCCAGTGACAGTTCAAGTCAGCTCAGTGCAGCTGGCTTGCTCAGGCTCCCGATGTTATTTTCATTCAGGGATGTTGTAGTGTTAGATAAAAATTTTAGTTGACTCGGGGCTAATCAAATCTGTCCATCCATCACTCAAAATGTAAACTCCTGCAAGCCCTCCATGTACTGATGGTGGGATGTTKTCTTGGCAGAACTAGGAGGAGGAGGAGGTTGTACTGAGATCTCCCAGCTCCTCTATGGTCGTGGGATTTCCTGTGCCCTTTACTGGCAAACAAGAAAAGCAATTGCTTTGGTCAATGATGCCCATATTTTGGCTTCTCTGGCGCTGCTGACTTGGGTAGATCCAGGATGGGATATCCCAGTGGCAGGCACAGAGATTTTAACAGCAGCTGATGCTCTGCACTGGTGACTACTGATCTGCAAGAGAGATTCAGAAGTAAAGGATTTGGACTGTTACAGTAAGGATATTATTACTTGTATGTTTTTGTGGGTATCCCACAGGAGACCAGATTGCAGACCAAGACTGGTAGGCACTTGTCAGACACAGAACAGTGTTTAATTCATTGATTATTCTGCCAGAACCTTGACAGTTGTTGTGCTTTTTTCCTTTTTCATTTTCCCACATGCAGAGAGCAACTCCAATATTTTTCTCTTTGTGTGACCTTTGTTTGAAATGAAAGCAAAAGAAAATTGTAGAAAGCCCCAGTGAGAAAGCCAGGAATCTGTCTCCTTTTATGTACTGCATGGCTTGGATCTCACAGAAAGGCCATTTGTCTTGTTAAAATATTGTCATCAAAATTCGTTTTCTAGGAGAAATGATTTTTCAAAGGAAGCAAAACATTACTGAGAATTCTCGCTRTTTCAGTTTTCATATTTTACTGAAGGACATATTTGCTGCTCATTCCTGTTTTCAGCAAATCTGTGGAAAATGTCAAACATTCCAGACTTTGATTTTGCAGTAGAATATGTCCTTCCTAGTTTTATAATTGTTCCTTATCAGTGCCCAGAGAAACTCGCTCTGTATATGACTAGCAAAAATAATAAGGAAGATGGGTTTTTTTTTTAGTAGGCAGTTCTGCTGAAAAGCAAAGCAAAACCAGAGGAAGGAAGTGAAGCCCTGCCTCAGTGCAGTGTACATCAATACAGGTCCTACCTGTATGATTGCTCTATCCTTGAAAGAAGAAGATGGAAGAAAACTAAAGCTGCCCTGAAGCGCTGCAGGAACATATTTAAGTGGAAATAATAATGATGCAATTATTTTTCTCATAAAAACAGCATTTAGTTGAAGATTTAATCCTTCCAAAACAACCCCAATAATGATTCAAACAAGCCATTAAAAAAATCTGTATTGYAGAATTTGGGGTTAGTGGTGGGAGATTCCTTTAGTGCTGCTGTTCTTACAAAAACTTACTGTGTTTTATTTTTAATGAGGAGAATATTCAAAACATCAGCAACAAATACCCATACTCTCCTAAAACAGTGTCTTCCATTGGATGTGCAGAGTTTTGCCGCTGAGGTGGAGGATGGGGGTAGCTGTACTGTGCAAGATGCTGTTGAATCCTTGACTTCCTTGTAGTATTTAGATTTTTGGTTTTGTGTCTCTGTAATGTTTATGGAAGTATATTTTTATATCCATCTATACTCAGAGATTATTGAGCTGTCCTGCTTGCATGTTTCAATTTCTTTTATCTCTTTCTGGAGCAACTCTGCTGCAGACTTTCTTTTTTGTGGCTGAGGGAGTGGAACAGGGTTAGGGTTACATTCCATCTGTTTGGGGACTGTTACGCTTAGAGTGCCTCAGATTTATTTCCAGGTRTAATTCAATGGGAGACATGACCAGCACCTCCCCAGTGACTGTGGCTCTTTTTGCTGGCCACCCCTGTTCATCTCTCCTGGCCTTTTCATGAGCTGCTGCCCTGCCCTGGATCATTGCTGTCCTGCTGTGTGCCAGGGGCAGAYCTGCAGAGGTGAGAGGGACCCCAGACAGGCAGCTGGTGTCTGCCATCACCTGTGGTACCATTCCAAAACTGCTGGCTTGTGGTGGTTGGGAGAGAGCTGACAGGACTCCCCTGTKCTGCTGCTTAATTTCAAACTGTTGTTTTGGTCTTTCAAGTGAGTGATGGATGGACTTCTTRTGGATTTTGAAGGGTCTGAAAAACGTGATAGAATGACTTCCATTTCTTACATTATATTTTTGACATAGGAAGGAAAGATGAAGAACATGAGGCGCCTTCCTTAAAGTTTGCAAGACTTCTCCCTGATATGATTAATAATGAGTATTTTTGATAGAAAAAGGACCTGGAAGCACAGAGCCAGGAAAGGAGTGTTGGATAGAGGGGACGTTGCAGCTGGTGTTGCTGATATCCCACAATGGGAAGTAGGAAGGCTTACATGGAAGAACAGGCTGGGCTRATCTGTTGGTGCAGAGACTGATGAAGCTGAGACAACTCATGAACTTTTCTCAGTCAGAATATGTGTGCAGRTGCTCTTTCCCCACTTTGTTAAATCAAGAGAGAGACTGACTAATWGTTTTAATCTTTTCCTTTCATTTTACTGTGTGTTTTCACTGACCTGGTAAGTCATCTGGTGCATCTGACCTTCTTTGACTTAACCTGAGCACTTTCAAGCTATTTTAGTCCAATTTGGTGTCAACCTCACAGTTCTTGATTGAAAGCCTTGAGAAGTAGAGGGCCCTTAAACAAATTTTTTTTTTCATCTGACTGTGTACAGTGCCACTGAGAGTGTCAAACAGAGTAAAAACAGAGTAGAGATGAAAGTCTATTCTGTTCTCTGTTGCGTAAAAATGCTTTAATTCTATCAGAAACTTCTTTTCACCAGTGTATCAGAGACTGAAGTGAGAATGTGTGCATTTTGTTTCTTTTCTACTAAGTGGGATGTGCTTTTCTACAATACAGTATCATGAGACTGGCAAGTTCTAACTAGTCCCAGTAAGTCATAGATTTTTGAAATAGTGAGATTTTATATGAGCTGTGAAATGGAAATGTGTCACACTTCTTAGCTTGCCTGTTGGTYATTTGCACTGAAAGCACAGCCAGTGAATATTTGATTGAAATTCGAGGGGGGGAAAAGATCAGCAGCTGCTCAAAAAGAGAAAACAACATTCAAAGCCAGTCTGAGTCTCCTTTTAATTTCTTTCATTGCCTTCTGTAGTCCATGGAGAATCTTTACTTCAGTTTGCATGAAGCTACCCTTTCCATTTGCTGTTCACGTCTCTTGCTTTCTGGGTGTTTTGCGTTGGTCATTTCCTGACTTTGGATGTTTTTTCCTAATGTAGTGGGGGTTCACATTTGGTGTGTTTTATGGCTGCTTTTGTCTGTTAGAGTGGAGCTTCTGAAATCAAGACACTAATATTCAATAATGAACTTCATTAATCACCTTGGCACTGTGTATGTACTGGACTGAGGGAAGGAGGGTGCTGTGTTCAGGAGGACGGTGTGGGATTGGCCAATCCTGCCAGGAGCACAGGATGGTGAGGCCGGAGGAAGTGCTGGGGCACCCTTTGGCCATCAAAGCAGCTGTGGCAGGCCAAATGTGTGTGTGCACCTCTTCTGTGCTCTGTGGAGCAAGATTTACCTGGCCTGGAATGGGAGAGGGCTCAACTGTGTCCCCTAACATTTACCATTGGCTAAATCCCTGCATCTGGTTCAGCTCCTGACTGCCCCATGTGAGCAACTGCTTCTGTAACCAGGGCATTTCAAAGCTCAAGATTTTGATTTCCAGTCTAATCACGTCAAAAGCTATTTCCTGCTTTTTCTATTTCTTTATTAAATTTATCTTATCTCTTTTCAATATCCGTGTCTGAAGTCTGCAGCTATTGGGACCCACCCTGTTCCCAGGCACAAACACACAGAATGGAGCAAAGAGAAGTGAGGGGAGAGCAAACTCTTTCTTTTTAGGACTGCAGTTTGAAGTAATGGAAATAATAAACAGAATCTGGGAGGTGCTGCCATGTGTCCTGGTGACTGCATGAAAGGAAGATGAGAAAGAGAGTTGTGATGCCCTGGAAAATATTTGAAGTCCTTGTTTAAACTTTATGGAGCTGATTGAATTAACATTAGGCTTTATCAAAGTGTTTTATACTTCTATGTTATCCTTTCTTTCCATCCTTAACAAAGATCTGTGGTGTGTCACCAGTATTGTGCCCCATCCATAACACTTCCATGTTTCAGCTGGGTCATGGGAAACAATAACGTGTAGATCCACAGAATTGTCCCTGCTTACATGTGCTGATAGAAACAAAGATCTCAGTTGTACCCCAAAATTACAGCTAGTCAAAGTAGTTCTTGGGACAGGGAGAATGCTCTGTGTAGACAGTGTGTAAAATGCTGCATTGTAATATGAGACAGTTGGAGAGCAAAGGCATCCAAAGTGACTGGGTGCAAAATTGAAGTTCGGGCGTTTGTCAGCTGTTTGGGGTGACAAGGACACATGTAGGATGTGGTTGAGCTCAGCCCTTCCATCACTAGCCTGGGAAACAGCTGAACTGCTTCACATGAAATCTCACCCTTCCTCCCAAATTATATCTGTGCACAGATCTATATGTGCCAGTGAATGTGTAGCCTGAGGCAAACACCTGACATGGAGAACGTCATCCCAATCCATTCAAATCTGGTGGAGATTTAAGCAGCAAAAGGCAGAGCCTTATAATGGAAAATAGAGTGCTCCCAGCACAACTTAGAGTCCAGTGAATTGAGGAAAATGCCTCTTCAGTCTCATTGAATGGCTCACATATTGAATGTATCATGGATCAGGCTGTRCTGAATGCATCACTGAGGGCACTGTTTCCAGGAGATGAGCATTCCCTGTTGGTCCCCTCAGAGGAAAATGTGATTGTATGGATATATGTTTAAGTGCCCATGGCTGGATTTTACCTGGTGTAAATCAGCTTAGTTGAGGAGCCTCAGAGTGGTTTTGGTGATTACCTTGGCTCAGGCTGAAGCTCTTGCTAATGGAATGAACCTGGAATGCCAGGCTCTTGCCCTCTGTCTTTTTGTCTGGCATCACTCCMTGGACTGCCAGTTCAAAACTCATGGCTGGAGTGTTAATAACTCARGAAACAGGATCAAAAAGGAAGAAATTTAAAGGAAAAAAAGTGTTTCTCTTTTCATTTACCAGTAGTTTTAAAATKTCCTTCTGCACTTGGATCACATTTTCAAGATTTTTCTATCATTTCCTTTGCAAAACTAGACACTATCCTTGTGTGTGCCCAAATTTAGGACTATATAGAAAATGTAAATGTGGTATGACTTAGGATAAAATTAGACTGACAGTGCTGGGCTGTTRTTACTCCATACTGGGCTAAGTCATCATTATTTGGATTTGCTGGAGTCCAGAAAAGGCTTAGCTCATGTTTTGAGCAGAGCCAGCAGTCACATCCTGCTTTCTTAATTGCTGTTTGAGATGAACCATGATAATTTCCATTATGAAGCCAGTTTTAATTAAGCAAACAAAACCTCTCTGCTCTTTTTTTCTGGCAAGCTTTTGATGACTACTTCTGAATTGTGACAGTCGGGTTCTGATGTGTTCTTCAAATGCAGCCACGTTTAGAAGCCGCAGTAAAGCAGAGAATCACATTCATGGCTTTGAGCAGCAGCTTTGCATGGCCCAGAGTCTGTCAGTGCTGGACAGTGGATCCTAAATAGGATTTTAGCCATCAGCGTTCCCTGAGTGTTGCTTGTGGGTSTGTTAGGTAGTGTGTAGCTGAATGCAATAATTTAGGGGACCAAGAGGGCTTAAACAAAGCGGTAAGGTGCTTTGTTCTGGGTACTGCAGCTTCCACCTAAGACTGCAACTTCAGCTGTGTTGGAGGGAGAGCCATAAACTCCCAATTATTTTTGTATTTCCTCTGATCGAGGGAGAGCTAGTCCTGGCCCTTGTTGCAGAGAAGTAGTTAAAATAGAGTAGGCTGTGGCCAGAACTGGAGGCAAGACAGGAAGATATATTTGACTTTTTCTGTAGGATATATGCATGGGAAAAACAGAAGATCCCTATTCAGGCATGAAGGCATGTATAGTGTATGGGCTGAGGAGGTCACTGAGAAGCTGAAAAATCACAGTCCCAGCATGGTAAAATCCCTTTCTGCCAAATGGTAGGGGGATGGTTTGCCATAGGTGGATAGACAAGGATGGCAAGTAATTTATTTCTCCCCATCTCATGGTACATAAATGACATATGACAGATTACCTGTTAACCCGACTGTACAATAACCAGGGTGGAACACAGGCAGCAATGTGCCTTGTTTTGTGTTTTGTCTCCTCTTGTGACAGGACAAGATGCCTTGAGCTGTGTCAGGCGAGATTCAGGTTGGACATTAGGGGGCTTTTCTTCGCAAATAGGCTTGCCAAGCATTGGAACAGGTTTCCTAGGGATGTGGTGGAATCATTGTCATATGCAGTCTCTTTCTGAATCAATTTTTACAGTCCTCATCATATTAGTTGGGCTCCTTCCCACACTGGTGGTGCTAATGGCCATGCTAAATATWAATACCTTTTTACCAATAATATTAGTAATATATCTAGGGCTGCTTAGTTGTGATCCTACTGTACTAGTGGAATGATACRGATGAAGTACTATTTCCCAGTGAGACTGTAATTCGTAAAAGCGGGGTGGACAGTATGTTGTGTCTGTCTGATGTGTTTTAGAGAACATCTCTGCTGATGATTATACTTYGGGAAATTGGAAGAACATTTCCCCGGGACATATAAAGTGACTGTCTATTAGGGATATGTAGAGGATGTGTCAGGTTTTCAAGAAATGTACTAGAAAGAGAAATTAAGTTTGAAAAAGCCAATGCACTAAGGAAGGCAGGCAGTTCGTTTTTTTCCGAGGTGGATGAATCTGGGTTCTGTTTAGCCATGCATGCAATTTTATAGCTGCATGTACAGGCTCGGGAAGGATCAAAATAGCGTTTTCAAGAGGCTGGCAKAACTTGTCTGAAACAATGGTACCTCATTAGCAGATGCTGATCCTATCAGAAAAAAACAAGGTGCCTTTTSCTTCACTGAAGAAATGCTGCTTTAACCCCTTGTTCCCCCAGCAGGAAGGGAAGAGTCTCTAAGGCAGCAGTGATGAAGGGTTTGAGCAGAAACATCCTGAGGGGCACCCGGTGTTCAGACAAACCTGGCAGACACTGCAGCACTGTCAGACCTGTTTGATTTATTAATGGGCCACGCTGCAGGAAGGGGATGTTTTTGGGGCCCATGCACCCTCAATGCTCTGCTTGGGAAGAAAGCTGCAAGTCATGGCTGGTACCATGCRTGAAGTCTTGCTTTTAAATAGTAGTTGGGTAGCTGTGAGGGGGTTCCCAAGGAAGAGGGATGGTGGAGTCACTGGTGGAGGAGGATAGGAAGTGTGTTGGTGGCAGCACGTAAAATCAGAGAGAAGTAGGCTGCAGTTTTATACCCTGAGTCTTACAGTGAAGAAACTAATGCTGAGACTGGGAAGCTACATTGCATTTTAATTTTTCTTTTTGCTATGTGTTTAGTTCAGCTATCAGTGCAGTGGAGGAGTAGGCAGATGGAGGAAGAAAAGGAGGACAGTKAAGGTGGAAGTCAGGGTCCTGGAGTTGGTCTTTGGTTACTCCTGAGCATGGATCCATTCAGGCCTAGGTGGTACAAGTTGGCTTGCTAATAACCCTTCTAGTAATTTTATTTTTTTTTWAAGAAATCAAAAGCAATAAATGAGTCTTTACTGTAAGTGTTGTGGCTCCTCGTTCTAAGGAACTCTAGAAGCATCAGTTCATTTCCCCTCAACCCTTGCTCTTTGCAATAGGTACCAAATGCACCAGCTGGATGTAAATCCAGCTGTGGATGTAGGAGACTGCATTTCATTTGGTGAACATGGCCATGCTGTAGCACTGTGTCTTAAAAATGCACTGCATTACTGCTTGGCCAACCCTCTACTGGTCAAAAAATGGGAAAACTATGAGAGTAGCAGCCAGTGGATCCCATTCCTTCCAGAGGAGGCAGCCTGGACCTTGGATGGCTGGAGACTGAGCAATGCTGAAGGGTCAAGGGTCAAGATTCAGATAATGAAAAGTGCTCTGAGCTCTACCTGGGCTATAGAGGAATCTTTTAGCCAATCTTCCCAGCAGCAGCCAGTGACTGGGGAGGGAGGAGTAATGGAAAGAGCCTTTATATCCAAGTAGATTGTATTCATGATTTCCTGTGTGGTACCTACCTGAGAGGAGATTCTGCTTGCATCTTCATTTGCTCTCATCTTAGAGGATTTCATTAGCATCTAATTGCTGCTTATTTTCCTCATTCAGAGCATCCAGGTGCCGTACAATGTTCTTAATCAAGTCTGAAAAGGCCATTTGTCAAGGAAGTTCCTGCTCTCTCAGCAAGATGCTTTTGAAAAGSTTTGGCCTTTGTCTGTGCTTATCTAGGGGGAACACAAGTGCYAAGAGTCTGGAACTTGACTGAGATCTGTACTTGATCCCACCAACCATGCCTCCATGATCACACCTCAGAGCAGCACACCAGTGAAAGCCTCATCTAAGCTGGAAGTAATTTAATGGGATGATGCCACTGTTGGCCTTGCTGAGCAGCTTTTGGGACAAGCAGGTCATGTAATCAGGATGTTGAGTGATGAGCAAAGTGAGATATTACTGGAAACCTTAAATCCTTTGCTCTGGAGGGCTGGAAGAATGGCTGGGGAAATGCACAGGTTTGAGCCCAGCTGGTTGGGGTGGGAACAAAAAAAGAAGTTACGTGGGTTCTGCTTGACCTCGTACATCTTGTTTCAGTCACAAAGGCTCAACTGTGAGAGAGATTCTTGAGCTGGGATATCAAGGGAATAGTTCTTGTGATGTCAAGTGTCTCCAGGTGTGTTAGGATCAGACTTTATCTTTTCAGCAGTAATGAGGTGATCAGAGTAGTGGACTGTTCTCTAATGGACTSTTCTCCTACTGGGAATATGCAAGACTTGAGGACTTGGGTGTGTTTGTCCATATCATAACCAGTGACACTGGGGGGCTCAAAGGATTAGTAAGGTTGAGAATACTCTCCTTTGTGAATGGGACATGTGTTCTTCCCTGCCTGATTGAAACTGACTGTAGAACACACTGAGAGCATTTTTTTCCCCCTCCACCTTACAGAATTAATCCAGTGGAAACAATCTGGATTTAAGACAGCAAAGCTGGAATCAGAATAAATTCCTTGTTTTTCTGGACTGTTAGGATATTTACTAGCTATTGGCCAAAACATCTGCTGATATGACTTCACCAAATTGAGTGAAGCTTGGATCAAGGTCTCCAATGGYATGTATTTCATCCAGTTCATTAAGCAGCAAGCGGTTGGATCAGATAGGACACAGAAAGCACTAAACACTTGCTGAGAATGTAATATACTTCATTAGTCATCTGGGTTTGAAAAGAGCAGGGAGAGAATTGTACCCACATCATCAAAGTCCTGTCAGCCCTCGGTGGGTGTCTTGCTGTGTGTCCCCAGCCCCTGTTTGAGCAGTGCTGGGGAAGGGCTGGGATGCAGCTGTATTGATCACTGGGCTGGGATGATGTGCAGTCTGCTGAACTGAAATGCCATAAGGGGAACAACTTCTGATGGAACAAGCGCGAAGGGACAAAAAGATAAAAAGTGATGAGACAGTATATTCACCCCCATAGAAATCCTATTGATGCTGTGTTGCTCCCMGGCGTTGCTGATGGGAAAAGGGAGCAGCTTGGAGGGCTTCTGCAGAATARCAGCCACAGCAACAAGCAGTTAATCTGGAACCCCAAGGAAATGGTTACAGTGCTTTTGAAAATGAAGATTTGTTTATTTTATTTTRTTTTGCTAATGCAGTTCACAGRAAGTCTCAGCTTTCTTTGGGAGGGGTGGACAGTGAATTTAGTATGAGCTGAACATATACCTGGGGCTTGCAGTGATCTGTAGCAAGAGTGTGGGAAAGGGGAGATGTCCCATGTCCCTGTCAGAGTGGTGTGCCAGTCTCTCCAAGCCCTTCAGCTCAAGCATTCACAACTGTGTGACTGTGGGAGGAGAGGGAAAGGGAAGGGTGCAGGAGAAGGGAGGCAATTCTGTAGAAATGTGGAACGGAGGATTACACCCACTGTGTTTGATACGGAAGAGCGAGGATTGCTGCCTGTGTGTGACATTGTGTGGGAGAGATTAAAGTCACCCTCGGCAGGCAAGGGTCGCTTGTGAAGCAGGAAAAGAAGGGGGGATTAGATTGGATGGGGTGTGACATCAGGAGGAAGGAGGAGTGTCCCTCTGGGTGAAACACATGTGGTGTAAGATGACAAGGCTGGGATTGTGTGGAGAGCAAGTGCATTGTAGGCAAGGTACAAGGGCTGAAGGATTTGCAGGATGGACCTGGGGTCACTCCCAAACCTTGAACTTCTCCTGGAGAATTCCTATCCTTCCAGCTTTTGGAAGCAAGTGGTATGAGGCCTACCAGAACAGTGGTCAGCCCCAAAGATTGGGGTGATGCAGGATGCTTCAGAGTCAGGGTGAATTGTAGAACATCAGGGCTCTCTTCCTCTCATGGATCTGGTTGTTAGAGGCTTTCTGCTTTTTGGGTGGTTTCTGGGTTCTCCAAGTGCCATTTGTTATCAGCTCCCTGGAGAGCCTCCTGCCACTGTAAAGGAATCCCTATTCTCTTCATAGCTGAGGTGCCCGGAAAATTCAGACTAAGTCTCCATGGTGCCAAGTGCTACATTAAAATGTAGTAAAGGATATTTTTTTTTGCCCTGAGGAGACTTCTACTGTGCCTGGAAAAGACAAAACAATGTAACATATGAACCATCCCCAAAAGAGKGATTGTTGGGCTGCTTGGTGCATCATCTCATGGATATGAATGTCAGCATGTTTAGTTCAAGGGAAGATCCTGGAGGTGAACCTGGTAGGATTTAGAGCTGGCTGGAGTACTGTATTGCAAGAGTTTAAGTGCAAAGGTATGGACAAGACCATCTGCTGAGTGTCTAAAGCTGATACTCCAGTTACATTTGCACGTAGGATGCCTGCATTGTTTACTTATGTGTAAAATCCAACCATAAATTATACTTTGAGTGCTGTTACACATGGCCTGCTCCAGGAGCAGACTTTCAAAGCCCACAAGAAATATTCAGCTACWATTATGTCTGATTTAAAGGGAAAAGATCTGTAGCTTTGTAGCCTTAATAATTTGCTCAAACAGCTGTAGATTAATGAAAGTGTTGCTCAAGGCATGTTTCCAGAAATAGCGTGTAGCTCGGCCCGCTGCAGTCACATTGGGTTAGGAAATGTGTTTGTGTTTTTAATGCTGGAAGTACACACAGGAGGTGATCTGCCAGAGCTCTCTGGACTCATGGTTTAGCTGGTCAGGTGATGTCCAGTAGAGCTTAAAACTGTTTTTTTTTTTTTTTTGTGAGTTGCAGAGGTCTTTAAAATCACCTCGTAAATGWTTTTGCCTGTTGTAGAGGGAATGTCAACCTCACTCCAGTGAGTGGCCACCAAGTGCTCTGCAGTCAGAGCACTGAGAACCTAATGTGTTTTTCCTGTTCCAGGAGACAAAGCAGCAGATAAATTTGTCATTTGAAACACTGAGGTGAAAGAATCTACTAAGCCTTCCACTCTGTGGTGCTGGACACTACTGAGCTCTACAGATTGAATCACCAGGAAAATTATGTTCCCCAGAAAAAATGCTCTTTTAATGGTATGTTTTTTTTTCAGTCTATTGTCTGTTAATTTGATTGAGGACAGAATGCCTAGGGACAAGAGGCTATATGATAAGAAAACCGCAGTCATCAAGTGGAACCAGTTCTTATTCCAGTCATCATCCCTCTCCCATACAGAGCCACAGGGATCTTGCTCCATAATGTGCAGTGTGCTTTTCATGGAGAGAGGTGCAGTCCCTCAAAGTTCAGTGAGTGTCAAGTGTGAAAGCAGAGTTGGTGTCTTCCTGTGGTGTGTTGTTTGAAGTCATGTGATGCCCTGTTGGTTGCTGAACATAGTAGAAATACCTGTTTTGGCATGCTTCCACATTATCTGTTGGGATTGTTCCTGGCTCTGAAAGAGAAGCATACAGTAATTGGTACAAACTCTGGGCTTTGTCAGGAGGACAGGAGCCCTCCACACTGATAGTGGTGACTCTGTGTCCTGTAAGGTCCAGGAGTGTCCCAGGTGCTACAAGAACAAGTTAAATGTTATTTGCTCCCTTTTGAAGATCTGATGACTTACTGGGTTGTGTCCTGCAGTGGGTCTGGCAAACTCTTCCCACAATCATTGCTGCTTAGTGTTCCCGTAGTGGAGAGCTGAAGATCTYTCCCTCCTGAAGCTAAGAGGACACCCCACTGCTCCCACTTCAGTGAACACACACCCACTGTTCTGTGTAAGAAGCAATAAACCTTCTAATCTGTTCAAATGCTGCTGCCCTGCAATAACACACACTTTTCTTCTGAGACACTCACTTGATTGGAATTTTTCCATTGATGTCTGGCCTTATTTATCTGTTTCAAACATGACCACAAATAAAAGCAGTGCTCATTGAGCTGATCCAATTTGACCTGACAGGGACAAAACGACTGGAGCTGGATGGTAATTCTCTTCCAAAAGAGAATGACAGTGGTAGATCAGGGAGATATGGATTGGTTGGKATTTTACACAGAAACAGTCCACTTCTTTTTTTCATTGCTTTCATGAGCTTGAATGCAAAGTTTTTGCTCATGGGTGATAGRTATTTTTTGAAGGAGGGAGGAAAAATGCTTTGTTTTGGAAAAAAAAAAAAGTTGGAGCTGCTTGAAAATTTTTGACCAGTCTTAAAAAGGTTGCCAGGCTGGATGTCTGAGTGGGGGACACAGGGAGACTGCACTCAGGTGCTCTTCAGCAAAGCTCTTAACTGGTAACAATATAGAAAGATAAAGGTTTAGGCTTGCAAGTAATCAGTTTTTGGAACTGGATGTTAAGAAAAAGGCTGTGCAAACCTCCAAAGCAGCTGACAGCCTGAAATGATGTTGTAACCACTGTCTGACCTGCAAGGCTAGGGAGGTGATTTTGGGARTGCTTCTAGGCATATCTGACTATTTAAAATAGAAGAGGACATTGAAYGTCCTTTCTGTACTTAAGGCAGTGGTAATTTGCCTGTGCTAGGGATTGGAAACAGTGACACAGAATTACTGCTAATAAAACATCCTCTCAAAGAAGTTGTCCTGTGGAGCAACAGCAGCCTCTAAAGCAGTTGTGAATTTGGAAGCGCTGGGGTTTGCCAAATGAATGCTGACTGTTGCTCCACTGGTGAAGGCAAGCAAGGAGTTATTACTGCACTAAGATACAAAACCAGACACTGATTTAATGACTGGAGTGTTGCCTGTGGGGTGAGCAGGAATTGGGATGACRAAAAATTCTCTATTTCCTCCCTTCATATTGGTTGTTTTGCAGATAATTGAGCTAGGATGCTCTTGCCTGGGTTGGCAGAGGGTCCATACAGAGCAATGTAAAGCTGTGCGTGGCAATGGTCTTTTGCAAGGGCTTTGACAGGCTCGGAGATGAGTCTCAATTTTCACARTCAGACAGTACTAAAAGATTAATTCTCTTTGCAGCAGTAATGCCACAAAGACTTACTGTCTTTGCCATGCACAGGTCTCCAGGGAGAGGCGAGAGGTGAGGATGACAAAGAGCTTGTGGAGTTTCATTACATTGCGCAGCTCTGGGTTTGCTGGTCTCTTAATGAGAGCTTTAATTGCGGGCTGCTTGCTTGCCACTAGATGACAGCCTTACTCTGTGCACCAGGGGCTYGGTTCTCATTAATACGGGGCAGGGAAATGACCCTTTTACAGGACATGTCCAGCCTGTCTTGCTTCCAAATACCTTCTTTCAAGGCAGGGAGTTGGGCACAGAGATGATGATGGTGCAGATTAACTCGCTTAATGGAGAGGATGCTACTTGAATCTTGGACACACTTCAAATGTGAAGACAAATCAAAAAGTGAAATCAAGAAATTGCCATTTCATTCCAAGAATGAAAGGATGGATTTGTTTTTTAGCTGCAGGGCCGTGCTGTTTGGATTGCGTCTTCCAGCCTGATGCAGTGTGCTCTGAGCTCCTTATCTGGCCTTCAGGCTGGCTTCCATTCATGGTGAGCTTTCCTGTACAACGACCGGGCAGAGGCCCCTTCTTCTGCTAAATGGAGAGGGAATGAGACATGAAGACTCTTCAAGCATAACATCATGGAAAAGTCACATACTCTGTTGCATTCCTTGACTGGTTTTCCTCTGTGTTTTTCTTGCCTTTGGTTTCAGTTTCTGTTTTGTTGTAGATGCAGGAATCCAATTGCATGAGAGTATTTTTGGGGCAGAGCATCCCACCACCTTCCTTCTGCAGGCTTTTGGGATTGCATGATACTATGTGCTGAGAAGGAGAAATGCAAATTGCACGGTTAGCATGCCAATGCCATCCTGTTGTTAGCATGGCTGTAGTATATAAAATGATAAAGATCAGCAGGGCAGGTTTAATGGCTTGAAAGCTTTCACACTGCCACTGTAATAATATCAAATCTGAATTATATGTGTTTTATTTCTGGGCTGACTTTGAGGCTCTGAAAGGAATGCAAGGTGAAGGAGGTAAAATGTGAAAGTAGTCAGGGAGATTTTAGTGTTGGACAGATGTGACCTATTACAGCCTTTTTCAAGGAGGCTTTGRAGAAAGACCCTTGCAGAGGTTTTGAGTGTTTGGTCAACTGTTCAATTATATTTGTACCRTGCCCTGCCTCAATGCATTGGCTTTCACTCTGATCCTGAGAGCCTTGAGCCCACATTGCCTGGTGACAGTAGCACTCCTACTGACCATGGCTTTTCAGTTTTGCAGGACTGAAGACATTCTCTTGGGGTGTTCCTCTGGCTCTCTCCAAGCAGAGTAGGGTTGTACTTTGTCTAATGTGTTGTCTGTTCTGAAGCCTTGTCTTTGTCCAGGAATGCTAAAGGGAACACAGGTTCATGGCAAGGTGTTTGTGTCCAGAATGTGTTGCTGTCAGGATGATGTTAGAGGAGCTGAGGTGTAAGATCATTATTGACCAGSATCTTCTCAAAGTTTGAGCCACTGAGCTTTTGTATCTTATACGATTGAATTATCCTTCCSTCCTTATCATTTCAGTATTTTTTCTCCATTATGCAATTCAGCTTGGAAGGAGGTCAGGGATACACATGGAGGGAGGTGGATGGGCACTGGGTCAGCTTATGGGGCAAGATCCTGGAGGTAACAAGCACAAGCCCACTGCTGTACCTCACCCCAGACTGCTCCAGGCAAGATATGCAAGGGAGAGATGCAGGATAACATACAGCTCCTTTGCACAGTGCATCACATGTGCACACAACAGACATGATCTCATGGTTTGTATGGCTGCTGGATAACCCCAACCCTCTGGAATAGCTAATTYCTTGGTGTAAGSACATYATGGTCCCTGTTTTGATTATGGTGYTAATACATATTAATATTTACTACTTTCCACCTATCAGGTGGAATGAGGAGGATGTCCTTTACAAGTGCTTAGTTAGCTGGTTTAAACAGGCAAAACGTATAAATAATAATGAYAATAAAGAGGAAGATGGTGTTACATGGAGTGGAACTCATTAATTACTATTTATTAGTCATTTAGGAGTGAAAAAAGTGCTAATTGAAATATATGAGCTTGACTGGCCATGAATGTTTTCACATGACTGTAAGTGTCACTGCTTTTCAAAACACCATTAGAGCATTTTGAGTTCTCTTATTTTTTTTTTTTTTGCATCCATGCACTTTGCTGAAGGTTTTCAAGCTGTGCTCTTGCATGATGATACCTGAAAGTAGTTTACAGCAGAACTTCTAGCTCTAGAAACTTGTTGGAGGCTCATCCCTGCATTTGGTTTGTATTTTTTTTTTCATGCCTGTCTACAGAAAGGAAAAACAAAACTGTGTTCAAGTGCGTCTCATGATCTTTCTGGGCCACATTCTGCTTTCATTTCCAGCTTTCCGTACTTGCAGACCTACGTTATATTTACTGACAGGGCTGAGGCTGGGTTCTGTCCCCAGGTGTGTGTGACCACTTTCCAGTGTGTGCAGGAACCGTTGATATAGAGGGCATGTTCTGCTGCAGGTTTACAGTGTGTTACCCATCCTCATTCTCTTCGAGGTAATTGCACAGAAACACTTCAGTGCTGCTCTGCTTTCTCCTTTGCCTTTTTCTCTTGTGTGTTTTTTTTTCCCTCTTTTTCCTCCTTTCCACCCTTTGGATGCTGAATTGGGCTTTCTTCTTGCCCATGACAGTGACTTTTTGGGCACAGACATGTGGCGGTGGCTCTCAGAGCCGTGCCTGCCAGGGCCCTGCGTGTGCAGGGACGCACTGGGATGTGCCGCCGGCCTCGACGCCCAACTGCTCTGATGCTTCCTGACAGCTGCGATCACATCCAGGAGGAGCTCTGAGCACGAGCGTGTCTCGGTCCTCTGCTCTTATTTCTGGCTCTGTTGTGCAAAATAAAGCTTTCCAGCACATTAAATATCCTTTTGGGAAAAGGGAACGGAAAGCGCCATCTCCCAGCTGCGTGTCTGGTTGYAGTGGCCAAGCTTTGGGTGAGCCTTTGCCCCACAGCAGCCCTGAGCAGAAGGCAGTCGCTTGGGTGCCCCTGAGCAAAGCTTGGGTGCTGTGGGAAAAGGTTAGCAGAGGCTTTTCAGAGGCTATTTTTGCTGGTGATGCAGCAACTCCACAGGCTGTCTCCCTGCTCCTGCTGAGCTAGAGGATGGTGCCTCCCTGTCCTGGTTTTAGACAGGGATCCTGGCTTTAAAGACCTGAGTTTGTAACTGGGCATGGAGACACCCATGTGATGTTACTGGGGAGCCCAAAGGTGGCACTTACTGYAGAGTAACAGAGGCAGATTCTGGACACTTGCTCTCATTTTCCTAATGGAGAAATAAGGAATTGGATGAAAACTGCAGACTGTATCAAAGGAGAAAAGCTCTAAATGCGTGAGCTCTTATCTTCCCCATCCTGCTTTAGTCCCTAACAGATATTTTGATGGACAGACTCATATCCCTCCCCATGAAGGGCAGGGGTGTTGCATAGACTGTGACTTGGACAGTGACTGGGCTGTGTTTCTCTGTGTTTTGGATCATTTGTAGCATGAGTGATCCTTTCAAGGACTAGGGCCCCAGACACATTATTGACATTTTATGTGTTTGTGTGCTCCTCCCCTCAGCAGAGACACAGGGGGTGCAGGTTACACCATGTTCAGTGATGCTCCAAGCCCCATCAGCTGCACAGCACCCACAGTGATGAGCAGGAGTGCCACCAGGATTTCTGAGCAAGAAACAGCCCTTGGAGGAATATCTCCATCAACATGGAAATTTGCAGCTGGACTTTGGTTGTTCCTTTTGTTTGTTTGTTTTAATACTAGCTTGTTAATTATCCTAAAAAAGAAATTGAAGTGCATTCTTSTAAAAATAACAAATCCTTACATGCTTTTGTGCCTGAATAATCTCAATTTGGCGACCCATGAACCATAGGCAGAAGCATAAAAGAAATAATTTTCTTTTTCTCTTAGGAAGCAGATGGCTCAGTTCGATTTCTGTGACGTTCTCTAAATGAAATTGTGTTGTAGATGTTCAGCAAGAAACTAATTTCAGGAGTTAGGAAGAACTCTGGAAGGGTGAAGGGACCAAAACTGCAAATTATGTRTCTCAGCAAGGGACAGAAGAGAAGATGTGGGAAGAGGAAGGGAGGAAATAATTATAGGGCAGAATTTATTCCAAGCTTTTCCTTCCATTTTTATCTCTGCAAAGAAACAGCAAAATTCACATATTTATTCAGTGTTTGCATTTAGTAGCAACCTTTTGYCAGTCTGTAGTTCTTGGCCTGAAGCTGTTAATTGAACAATTCCTTAAAGCTGTTTGCAATTCATGTTGTGRCAACTCACTGTGTACATCAGCTGGCAGTGCTGCACTTTTCCCATATGTGACCACAGCAGCGTGAATTTGGAACAGCGTATTTGCACATATTGTTTGCAGATGGATGGCTGGATGGCTGGAAATGTGTAGCCTACAAATATTTGAGTGTCTGAGTATAAAATTTGCTTTTGCCTGAGTGTTCGCACCTGTAAAGCTGAAGCATCAGAGCTGGTACTGTGAGAAAAAACAAAGTTTGAAGAAGAGACAGGGAGGAGGAAGAAGATGGTTCACATCATTCACTGGGAGTATCCAATGCTGAGGGCATTGCTCACTGAGGACAAGAGAGGAAGGGTGAGGATTTTGTTGAGGAAGTAAAGGTGTGCAGGAAGRGGAGAATGGACTTTAGCCTGATCAACCGTTGTGAGGGCTGATCCAGCAAAAGGAAGTGGCTGAGCCTGGGGAGTAGTTAGAGGATCTGGATATGACGGAGAAGTGTGGAGTTCCTGCAACCCTCTGCATGGCTGGGTTAGCACTCCCTGCTCACACTGAGCAGTGTCTTTGCTCCTGTCAGCAGTGGGTGAGAAAGGTGCTTGAGATTAGTAAAACCATGGGAAGTTGTGGCAGCTCTGAACTGTGGTKACTGTATTGCTTTTAGTCATGTGCATCATATTTTAGCAGAGAACAAAACTGCAGTCTGGAGCAGATGAGTGCCGTGGGAGCAGCTTGGTTTTATTCGCTCCAGTAGCACTGAGCTGGAAAGCAGAAGATGGAAGGAAAAGGCTGGAAAGGCCTCAAGGACTGATACATTTTAAAATTTATTAAGCTATTGAGTTGGATCTCTGGCACTTATATCCACTCATTGGTGATGATTTCTATCCTATTTACAAGGATGCTTTCAAACTAACTGGGATGTGTATGCTACTGTGTGGTGAAAGAGACAGTCTCTGGTTTCTTGAGCATCCTTGGGCAGGTCTTTTCCCATGCCTCATTTTCCCCATGATGGATATAAATATTGATTCTCCTTTTAGGATGTGTTTTGGCATCATCTACCATAAATCTACAAGGCATTAGTGAAAATAATAAAAACTGTCCTGTCTCTATGGGCCTCTGGAGAGAAGGGGGTATATGGAGTAGGAGATGTCAATGCAGGAGCATTTTTGGTAAGAAAACAAAACATTAGGAGCACTAGAACAAAAAGGTGAAGAGTAAAAGCAAATAAGAATACAGTTTCATTTCCCCCTCTCTAAACAAATCACTCTGTGTATGTGTTTGTATATATACATATAAATCCATATCTATCTATATATRTATGTATAAATGCCTTTTTTTTCTTTTTAATCCCAGGACAAAATAAGGTACAATTAATATAACAAAGTGTGATGCTTTATGAGAGAGGTGCAAAGGGTTGTGAAGCTGTGGAAGTAATTACTTTGACTTTTGCACTGGAGCTTTAGGATAGCTGGATGATATTGTTTTCTGCCTCTGTCATTGTCTCCTTGTTCCTGTGCATCACCTAACACAAAACATCATCCCCGAAGGCTTTGGAAACTGTGGCAAATTGTCATCTYGGCATTACTGACTTTTCCTTTAACAGCCAATTTGTATTTCCATAGCCTGCAGCTGCCATCACAGACTTCCCAAAGAAAGGAAGGAGTGTTTTGTCTATTTGTTTCTCAAATTCTAGGTTATTTTATACMCTTTTCTCCAAGGGGGGCTGCATTTACTCCCATGACAGGAGAAGGAGCTTGCTAAGAGCTTTGTCACTGTCATTACATTGCTGCAGGCTGGAGTCGGTGTTGTTCTTTACGAATTTTCCCCTTTCCCTCCCTGACTAAGGGCTGTCTTTCCAGCCCACTTAGTGTGCAGCCTCTGGAGCAGCCCAGCCGCAGTACCAAGTTGAATCCTCTAGTCTGTCCTTCCAAGTCCGTATTTCTAAAAGTAAAAAAGCAAAATACTATTATCCCCTTTTTGCAAGGAGGACGTGTGTTGAGGCAGGGAGTTGAAAATGGCAGCAATTTCCCTGACACAGATATGTGCTCTTGAGAAACCAAGGTGATGTGTCCCCTGAGCCCACAACGTGCTGTGCAGCAACCTCTTTGGTCATTAATGGTGTTGATTTTAACAGTGAAGTAACTAGAGTCTTCCATCTCTTGGTCTCTTCTCCTCCTCACTCCTCACAGAGGAGCAAAAGATGGCTTTGCTCCAATAGCCAGCATGTTCTTTGAAGATAGGTAAAGTATGTGWGCTCTAATCTGTTGGTATTTTTAGCTCTGCCAGGAGGATTTGGTCATTTCAGTTCGCTATTACTGATTTTTTGTGTGTGTGACATTCAACCTACAGCCGTGGAACATTTTTGGTTGCTGACCTCTCTGAACAGCCCTGCAGTGCCACGTGGCGGAGCTGTCTTTGCATGGATGATTGCTTTTGAGACTTGGCAGCCAGGGAGGAAAAGTGGAGTGGAAAACCGATCCTGATGAGCAGTGAAGGATTAGCTAGGGAGATTGTACTCTGTAAATTTGCATTTCCTTTCCTAGATAGTCACAGGAAAAACAGACAAAGCACAAACATCAACAAGAAAACCAATAGTCTTAAGCTAGTTTTAAACTTCAAAGAAACATCCAGCTAGTTTAAGGCAAATTACAGACCTTGTTATCCAAGCTCACTGGTGCCATGGGGCTTGTGTCTTGGAGCTGTGGAGGAGTAGGTTGGCTTCTTTTTGCTCTGTATATTATTAAAACCAAAGAGACCGTGGTTCTGACTTTTTTTATAATTTTTTTTTTTTTACCATGATGTTTAGTAATGATGCATGAAGCAGAAAGGAAGTTACTTGATTTCCCTTTCCCCCTCCACCTCGGTAACCAGCCTTAGCTGCTTTGCATGCTGTCAGCTCATTAGAAATCATGTAGAGACTTTAAATGGAGCAAATAGGATGAAAGAATGATTAGGAAGGGAAAGAAGTAAGAAATTCTGTAGCTGTTGGGGTGGTTTTTAGAGTTGTCCAGCAGTACAGGCTTTCCAGATGTGGTCAGTACTGGATGGGAGGCAYTGCAGGAGYTGGAGRTGGCAGCTGTAGTGGTGCTGGTGTGAGTACCAAGTTTTACTGAGGTGGGACTGAACAACTGGATGCAGKAGCAAGGGCTTTTCTGCTTGGCCTGAAAATCTGGGGGAGACAACTGAGAGTAAAGACCACTTGTTGGCATTGCTCTATCTCCTGAACTGCTTAAGGGGGTAAGGATATGTCAAATCAATCTTGAGATCTCTGTTATTTTCCAAGAGAAAAGTAGCCCCTGATCAGCAAGGATCCAAGCTCAGAAGGGTTCAAGGCTCAAACACACATCCTCTGATCAGGCAAACAGCCAGCCAAGCTCACTCAGACTGACTTATCTAGAAACTGGGGCCTGGAAGGAAGGAGTGCTGGGGGATCAGGTAAATGCTTGGTATAAGAACCATCATGACTATCAATGTTTTGCAGTCTTCCTCACAGCCTTCATGCTGCTGTGAGCAGGAGTACACAGAAACCAGCTGGTCCTTGACCAAACAAACGGTGCTCTCAGGAGTCTACTTTGGTTGGCAGTATGTGAAAAGCCACCAATCTAAATAAGTGAAATTTTCAGTTGTTGTTAGATGATCAGGCACTGAAACAAACACAGCTTTTTTTCCAGCCATATTTTACGATGTATGGCCATTAAAAACTTTTAAGAGGTGTTAAGTTTCTTTAGTTACTGTTTCATGGAGGTGATACCTGAGATGTCGTCATTTTGTGCTTTCTGACTTGGGAAGCTTTTTTAATTCAGAAGGATGTAGATAGCAGATATATCACTCTTCCAACATTTATTAACTTGGTTTAATTCACTATCACTTGATATGGTAAAGCACATTTTGGCAGCTGAAAGGCCTAACCTATTGGATGCAGCACTTCCTACTCCTTGCCTGCATTGATTGCCCTTTCGACACAGTCACTGGAATGGGGAATGGGSTGGTAATGCCATGTGAAATGTCAAGCACACATGTGCTCAATTAGTTTATACAAGCAAAGGGCACCTTTGCTTAGAGGCTACGCTGACTGCAAAATCCATAATGGTGTAACAGCGAGGCTGTGGCATAACCTACACTGGGCAAGAAGTTCAGGGCTGCTGCTCCAGATGGCATCTCCTTTACAGAGCAGGTTTCTAAGAGTATCTGGACTTCCAGCCTCTTGTGATAATGACTTTCATCACCACAGGGCACCTGACCCTTCATGCAATTTCCAGGAGAGGTGACACAGAGACATGGGCTGCCAACATAGCACGGTCCATTGGGAAATCATCCCTTTTCCCCAGGGCCCTTTGTGTGGAGGATGGCAGCTGGTAATCGACCATGTTTTTAGTGGAAATGGAAATCATTATCCTCTAGTTTTGTAGTGATGTGTGGCCAAGGACAGCCCTGCATTTTTTTCATCTTCTCTAAAATCAGTTGTGGTTACTCCCTTGAGGTTTTGGAAGCTCTTTTGAGCTCCCATATTTAACCCTGTTTTTGGTCCTGTAACACTAGACCAGTGACCTGGTCACCATAAAGGAAGACTACAAAACTTCATAAACTCTAAAATGTGCTTAGTAATGATTTAAAATAAACTTTTTTTTTTTTTTTTTTTATTGAGGAGCAGTGGGCCTTGTTAGGCACTAGTTGTGAGATGCGGAGCCTTTCCTTTACAAGTTGCCAGACTGAATTTAATCAGACTGTATGTAAAGCATGTCCCCAGTAATAGTTCATCTTCTCTCATTCCCTCCTGAAGCCACAGTAAATCCTCTGTTGATGTCCCAGTTGTTCTGAAAATAATAGGATGCTGCTGACAGCCAGAGGGGTGAGCAAGAAGAATTAAGCAGTAGGGGAAGGGCCCAGATTGCTTCTGAAATAGTGACTGTATTTCCACAGGATCGCCCAGGACTGATCCATAGGTGAAGCCATCAAGCTGATGGCACATCAGGGGAATGGGCATAGCAATGTGCAGGGGTCCTTGGTGACCACTGGAGTTCAAACCATGGTGGGGCAATGTGGTGTCTCTGCCTTCAGATTTCTCTGGAAGTGACAGATGAATACCTGCATGTAAATCTATGTTTCCTAGACCACGCTGAGGACTGATGCATTTATTCATGGTGGTAGAACTCCATGRGAGCTTATGAATTTAGCTAGAATCTAATCTCCACCAAAGGTCTGACCTGTTTTTACCATCAGTCACGTGGTATTGATACCTTAATACGTAGGTTCTTCTGAACTGGCTGTTGCTTTTGGCCTAAATATGAAAAAAGATTTCTTAATGAGAATGCACTGCTTTTTCTTGGATTATGACACTGAAAAACAATTGTCTCTGCTGGATTTTTCTGGYCTCTGCACCTCAGTTTCTGAAGTAAAGCACTTAGAGAGAAAAGCAAAACTGAAAAATGAAGAACTGTTTTTAAACAATTGGGCTGGACRTGCKCTGTTTTCAGCCTTAAAGTGGGCAWATGTCATCTTCTCCAGCACAAATTGGAGGGCGCTGGTTGAAGTTACTACATGTATTACAGTGAAATTGTAACAAGTTTCTTGGATTAGTTAGCTGGCTTTTTATTTTAGTGTTTTAATTTCTGAAATAAACCTGTGACTGCTTTTTCGTTTCAGTAACTGGACACACTTAGTCCTTTTGTAGCTCCTTCCAACACAACTGAGATTCCATCTCCTCCAGAAAAACAAGCATGCGTGGTTTGAGCTAAAATAGCCAGAGAAGGTTATAAGACAAAAAAAAAAAGAGCAATCCTGAATTGCTCCACTGGRGGGAAGTGTTTGACTCACAGTGTCGAAAGCATCAGTGTAATTTTTGTCCTTAAATCTAGTTCTGTTTTTTTTCCTCTTTCCTTCAAGTGCATACGATGGGAAGCTGCAGCAAAAAAACAAGTAATACCTTGTCTGTAGACTATTTCAGCAAATTTTGTGCCCCTGCTTTCAGTTCAAAAGAGATGGTGTAGTCTTCTAAGATCACCTCTGTTTGAGATATTTAAGCTTCCAGGGGAGGAAAAAAAAGTCAAAATAACAGCTTTTTGGGATCTATTGCTTTTCAGAGATAATGACAGTAATTCAACTATCTCTTCTGACCTAGACCTTTGACATTTGACTGTGTGACATTTTCTTCCAAGAAACAATAATGAAAACAATGGTAAGGGACAGTTTTGGTTCTTGTTTGTGGTGTCTCTCTGCCTACCAGTGAAGTCCTGATACCAAATGTTTTTTCAGGCCATGTTAGCTGGTACTAATATTTCTATTATTTAAAAGCTTAGGAGGGCGGTAAAAAAGGGGAAAAAGTAGCCCTGGAAAATGTGTGTCTGCGAGGTGACAAATGACAGTGTGGCTCCACAGTCATGGTGCTGCTGACTGATTTAAACTGAACCCTCTAAGAAATGAAACCACCCGGTTCTCTCAGGTAAGTGGAACTTTGAGAGTTCTGCTCCACATTCCCTTTGCAGGCAGGACTGTGCCCTGAGCAAAATTAACATCACCTGACGCTATAGAAAACATTTCCAAGAGGCTCCAGTGCTTGTGCAGCTATGTGTGGTGGTAAAATTTTCTACCAGGARATGTTTGGTTTCTGAGTAGTGATGGAGGATCAAGCTGGATCCTTGCTCTGTTACAGCATCCTGTGGTGACAGGAGACATGACAACACTAGTGGTCACTGTTACATTAAATAAGCAGCAAGTGTATGAAATATAATAAAAAGATGGGTTTGTTAGAGATGTTTCTTGGTTGGTATTTGAGAGATGTTAGTTTAAATCTACTCTTTATCAAAAGTTCCATCAGATCTTGGACAAATCACCAAGAGAAGCCTCRGCCCTGTTTGAGATTTTGCACCCAGAGGTGGTTCCTGGCTGGSGCTGCATCTCTGGGGACATAGAGCCCACATGAAAGCAAGATGGGGRAACWTGTAGGCCTGAAACCAGATCTTAGSCTCYRTGTTTCATTACCTTTTTGAGATGTAAGGATGGCAGCTAACAGCATTCCCTTGGAAAAGCTGTGAGGATGAATGAAAGATGGAATGGAGAAAGATGATGCTGCAGAGAATAAAGAATTAATAGGGGAGAACTAGAGGAATGCCAGRAAACTGGTTTTAGAATTAAGACAGAAGTTTAAAATATGGGACACATATTAATGCAGACATTTGCTTGTAGATTATCTCTTTGCTCCTCTGTGAGCAGACCAGCCTGCTTTTGCTCATAACTGCAGAATTATCTCCTCCAGTCACTGCACACGAGTGACTCAGTGGTAATTTCTGATTCTAAGGCAGAAAAGTGACTGTAGGAAAGTGCTGGAGRTGCTTTTAGCCTGGGGTGAGCAGCAGCAGTGTGTGGGGCTGGGAGCGCTGGCTGCCCAGACAGGTCTGAGCTCTCATCTCTTCTTGTGTTTAAAATCCTGCGATCATTTTTTCCTTATGCCTTCCTTTTTGCCTTTTAAAAATCCTAATCAAAAGCAGGAAGGACATAAATGCAGCCAATCTGTTWGGATAGCCCTCCCTTCCCACCTAGGCCATGCATGGCTCCTTTAAAGGATGTCCTTTGCTTGGCTTTGGAAACTGCTCTAAAAATCATACAGAGGACACAGTGAAGGATTGTGATAGTTGACTGCTCTCAGCAGTGTCTGCTAAAGCACTGCCACACTCTTCTGTGCTGTGAAATGAAGTCATGCCTTAGCCTTCTGTCTAAAATGAGAGTGAAGGTGCTGCTCTTTAGTGGGTGGTTAGTAGTTTAAGTAGTTRAAGTGTAATAAAATTCTTCCTAAAGTATTGAGTCTGGGCAAATTTTGTCTTCTTAGTTTTGTTTTGTCCTTTTTTTTTTTTTGGTGTAAGAGCAATAGTTTAGGTAAAACTGGAGTTTTTGCAGAGGGCAAGCAGTTAATAAGTCTGAGGTACTTGTCAGGGTAGGAGGCTTTTCCTGCAAGCAGTGTGTGACTAAAAGGCACTGTGCCTGTCCCTGACACCAGTGAGCTTTTTAAGGTGCTGGAAGAAGAGGTTGCAGCTTGGTCTGACGTTTTCTGGTTATCCTGTGTCACATGGGCTAGAGAGTCCAGAAACTGTTCAGTGCATTTAACGTGTGGTTGATGCCTATGTGTGTGCCTTGCTGTTGGTGCTGGAATTGCTTGAAGAAGATTGTTCTGAGGCTTTTGGTAACTGGGGAGCACAGAGTGGTGAAACGTCCCTGGCAAACTTCTCTAAAGGAAACTTGATTGGCTTTGTGTTAGCTACCAGAGTACTGAATGTGTAAAATTTGCTTGTTCAGCCAGTGGGCGGCCTGAGTGAATCTCCTACGTGATTTCAACACCCTGATGGTCCCAGATCTGTGGATGTCAGGAGTAAACTCCAGGAGTAAGTGTGCCTGAGCAGCACTTCAGCTCCCAGAAGGTTCACAGATGTTCCCTGTGCCCTGGGAACAAGACATTTTGTGTGCTCTGCTCTTCACAAGGGGATGATTTTTCTCACATTTGTCTCACAGAGTGGGAAGGCTTTCATCTTTCCAGCAGTGATTCAAATAAAGCTTGAGTCACTGTCAGAGAAGTCTTTACTATCTGATAGCTCCTCTGTAATCTGGGAAGAATAATTTGGTGAGTGTTGGTTTAGTCCCTACTGGGACAGATGTCTGCGTCACGAAAAATCGATTTGCCATTTGAATAGAGAGGTTAAATGGACTGTGAAGACTGCTCTCCTGTCAGTTCTAGAGGCAATGATGTCTTGTGATTCCAGCATATCAAATATAAGGCACCTTGATAGGACAGGGAGGGAAAAGACTGCACTGCCAGGGCACAGTCTGCAGCTACTTTGTGGCTAAAATGCTCTTTTCTTTGCTTAGAATAACCAGAGAATGCCAGGAATACACGGGTACATTTGTGTAAATGTGAATGAAGCCCTGTACAGGCACATGCACATGAAAGGGTGCACAGTGCATGCGAGGAGAAGAGAAAGAAGAGTGAGTCAGATCCAAATGTTGACAGATGACAAGAAAATTCCCATTTAGGCGAAACATCTGAAGAACCTCYGGGAAACCGACAGCTTGACTCTCAGCCTCGAAATGTTCATTGGCAACCTGACTAATATCATAATGCAGACCTGTCTCCATCTTTATCCCACTTTTTTGCATGCTTTTATTTGCCTGCCTCATTTCCATGCCCACATCATGGTTCCAATCATTTTAGCAAGACGGCTGTGCTTAATCTGACTCCCTGTGCCATGTGTATGTTGTTGATTACAGACCCTCTTAAGATGCCATTATGAGAGACTCTTTGCATGCTCCACTGTCAGCAGCTTTTCCCTTCTTTAAGCCCCTTGAAAGTCTTTGCTCAGGAGATTATCAGCCTTTCAGTAAATACAGGATGATTACTGAATTAGTGTAAATTTTGCTCTGGGATTGCCAGTCAGTTACAGCTTGGAAAGCAACAGCAACCAAAGATACCTGTGGATCCTTGCTAATGTTTGATGGAATCCAGGAAAATCATGCAAAGATGTATTTCCATGCAAATTACCAGAAACTGATATTAAGGAGAGCTTGATCTTGGTGTAGGTCTGCTTTCATGCTCCAGGTAATTTGGGAGTAGGTGGAGTGATGTGACCTTTGGGTGCACAGAGATTTTTGCTGCCCTCCAGTGCAAACCAGGCTGGAGTGTGATGGGAAGATACAGAGGGGACAGCAGGCTGGCAGATGAGAAGCAAATCATTCAGGTCTGCTCATTTCTGTATCTCAACAAGAAGTGCACTATTCCAATAGCTATTAGATTTTTGGAAAAGAGAATATCAGGATTTTTTCTTTTTGGAGTGGGAATCTTTACTTTTTTAGAAGGTCATTGTGTTTAATAATGCTTTTTGAAAATTAGAATGGAAATTATGTATTTCAAAGAAATATTCTGCACCCACCACACTAACTTGGCAGAAAATTGTGAAACCSTTGGGGACTATCAATGCTTCTATTCCATGTGAAAGGAAGCACAAACTCCTGAARCTTTCATTTTAAGTGGGTAATGAGGAAAAGAGGGCATGGGTGAAACTATCTCTGAGTGCTCCCACTCTGAGCAAATTTCTTACTTCTCCTTAGCCAAATGCTGGCATCATATCACTCCACTCTGGTAGGCTGTGATGGTGGTAAATCATGTATTCCTACCAATTTTGAATTTGATTTAATTATTTCCCCTTCTTCCTTTGCTGGCTGGCTTTTGGGATAATCATGGGCTGTCAGGCCAGACAGTAGGACAGCTGGGGGGATGGAGGGTGTCAGTGTGGTGCTTCCTGCAGCAGGGACAAATGATGTATTCCAGACCCCACAGCAGACACTGGCTGTTTTTTGGAAATGGCAGTTATCAGACATTTGACTATGTCTGATTAAATCCTTCAGCTGTGTTATATGTGTGTAATGTGACTGCAGTTGTCCAGGCATGCTCTCTGAGTATGGTAATGATTTTTTAATTGTAGCAAATACTTTCTGTTATGTAATTTCAAGTGGTGTTTTTTGCTTCCTATTCTTATACCATTTTGCTGGTCTGTTAAATTGYCCCTGTACCTCTTCTGGGTGAACATTAATGGCACATGAACAGGTCTGACAAATGGGTTTCCAAAGCTGCAGAGAACAACGGAGATGAGCAGATTGCAGATGTGCAGGCAAATGGGAGTGTCTGCAACCATGCCCATATTCAAATGTACTCTTGTTTTTAGATTAAGATATATGGGGGAGGTAAAAGCTCTGTCCTTATGAAAGCTGCCTTAGTGCAATGTGTCTCCTGCATGCCCTGGGAGTGACAGGGATCAAATCTTCCCTGTGGCTGTGGGAGGTGGCTGGTGCTTCTCTGCAGAATCCCTCAGAAGGATTTTTTCTTTGTGCCACAGGTTAGGTCCTGTATCTACAGGAGGCTGGTTCAGGGTCAATCACTAGCAATCAAGTCTTTTTTAAGTTACTTTATCCTCTTTTTTCAGGCAGACTCCTTACAAGCCATATATAACCTAACTGGTTMCTCCTGCTTGCATCTCCCCCAGCCCCTTTGCTCTTGCTTTTTTTTTTGTAATCTCCAGGCTTTTTCCAAGCCTGGGTTAACTCCATTGATTGAAGTTTCTCCTGTAGTTGATGGGAAGAGTAGCACACCTTTCCAGTTCTTTCTCTCTCAGAACAGAGAGCAACCCTGCTGAGGCAGTAAGAGAGGAGTTTTCAGAAAACTCTTATTGCTAGTTCTTTTTCARGATAATCTCATGAAACTGTGCAGTTTGAGAGTTTCCAAGAAGCAAAGCTCAGTAACATCCAAGTGTGTCTGGGCCCTGAGCAGGAATGAGATTGAATGCACAGCTCAGCCATAGTGATTTATTTCTTCAATTATTGTTTAAGGTCAATATTGGAACAAAATAAACTGCAGCATAACTAAGCTAGATCTGGAGGAACCTGGGAGGTAGAATTTATGGTCTAGCTCTGCACTCCTACACTTTGAGGTGATTTTAAAGAGAACTGTGTGTGCTTAGCACCTGGGAAAAATCAAAAGCCATCTGCTAAGTGTTGGTGGGATCAGATTTTTCTTTCTGTCCAGGCACCTGAAAGTTGGATTGGAAAAATGGGCCCTGTTCAGAAGCTAACCATAAATAAACTCAAGGACAACTCTGTTTCACTAACATGCTGGGGTTTTTTTTGTGTGTATGTCTTCTTTGGTTAAAAGAGCCCCAATAACTAGCTGGGTTTGGGGAGCTGATTGGGCATCTGTCACTGTCTTTTTGTTATACCTTTTTTTACTTTGTTACTTCAGTGGTAAGTACAGTAAGTTCAAAGTTCTGGGTGCTGTGCTCCCTGCTTGGCCTTTGAGTTTTGAAAAACTTTAGTTAATAGGGTGAGGTTTTGGTAGTTGTTGCTTGCAGGGAACAAGGTAGAAATCGTAGAACATGGACTGAGAGAATTGCAAATAATGCATTTCTATGTTGAAGGGAACGGGACAACACTGATTTTTGTTTTCTTACTGCCAACAGAATGATTATAGAAGTTTTGCTTCTATCCTCTGGTGGCATCTGTCTCCTGGGCATAACAGCAACACAACTTACTATCTATGGCTGTTGTATGAGACATTTGTCAGAGGAAAAGCAACTCCTGCTAAATTACAAAGAGGCAGAGCCCGCTCTTGGATGCTCAAGGGCCATTGTGCCTCTTTAACTCACAAGCCACAGCATCCTGGCACAGCAAATCTATTTTCTCATGTGCTTGTAGGTTGTTCTCTGAGTTCTTTGTCTACCTGCTAGTTCTCAGTGTGATTTATTCCAAAGTGTTCCCATTTCAGTGTGAGGTTTGCAAAGTCAGCGCAYGGTAAACGTGTTTCAATCTTTGCAGGCAATTAAAGAGGTGAAAGTAGGCTGAGTTCATGGAAGGACATGAGGAGCAGCTGACTGCCTGACTTGAAAGGCTGCTTACTTTTTCAGTGCTGCTGATTTCTGGATAATGGCAGGTGCTTATACTTCAAGGTGAGATGGAACAGGAGAAAAGAGATTATTAGCTGTGTGAGRAGGTCAGTATGCTTCTGCAAGGAGTTTGAGGCCAAGGCATTTAGGTTCAGCTGTCTGAAATGAAAGATCTGGAATACAAAGAAGAAAATCTGAGCTGAACTGGCAGCAAAATTTGCACATAGCCTAATGAATGCTTTTGCACTGTGGTACTTAAATTCTCTCTCTCTTTAAAACTTGAAGGTGATTGCTTTCCCAGTTCTTTGTGCTGTCCRACAAGCTGAAATGCTTTAATGACAGTGTTGAAGAAACACGTAAGTGTGACCAGGCAGAAATTGAGGGAGATTCAAGAGCAAACAGTATGTGAAGCTCAGCAGAGCAATAAGCAGTTAAGGCTGTTTCTTCTCCAGGGATGCTGGACCTCAGCTGCCTCCTTGGGAAATGCCTTTGGGAATGAAGGATCTGAGTACTACGAGATTCAGATTTTACTCCATAATGAGTAAGGATTAAATGAAAGGCTTCTAGTGTTTTATTCTGTTCKGTGTTACTGAGCAAGATTTCATTTATAAAGGTGCAGTTTTATAAATGTTCCCCTGGTTATATTTGGTTTTGGTCATAGCAGGCACTCTCTTCAGCCAGGAAAGGGCATTACAGTTTGAAGGGAGCAGATAGATTACATTTGCTTTTTTTTCCATATACTCTTTGATGTTTTTACTTAGTAATGGATAAGATGTCTTTATTCACGAGGTGATGGTGTYTGTCTTTGTATGCATTTTTTAGAGTGGAACAGAGCTGCTGTAAGCACRTATAAAATGAAATTTTCCAGTTAAATTTTGAAATTGCCTCCTGTTCACAGCTGCATAATCTTTCAGCTACATCAGGTCTGGTTTGCAGAAGGCAAATGAATGGCTCTGGACAATCCCCCATGTCCGTCCCATAGTGAATAGGGTGAGATGGCACTGGATTAAAACAGCAAATGGGGAGGTTAGGAGAGAGCTTTAGGGTTAGAAAAAAAGCCAATGCTTTATCAACAGAGGTCGCTGGTTTCCTTTACCCMTGTGGCAGCCAAGGTAGGTTGTCTSCAGCAAGAGAGACAAAGGACAGACTCTTGTTTCTGCTGTTCCTGATTGAGGTGGTGTCCTCACATCCACAGCAGATTCACTCCTAAAAGTGCCCCACACGGCCTGAGGTTAGRGAGGGAGGTGAATAATTGTGCCAGGGTTTCCAACATCAATTTTTCTGTGACTCAGTATGCACAGGGCCAAGCAACTGTCCCTGCCAACTTCTGAGGGGTCCCTTTTCACCTAGAGACTGCTAWGGGCTGATTAAAATTGTGCCCTCCGAGACTTGGGTTTAATGAGCTGTTTAGTGACAGGGAAGAATAAATAATTTTTTAAAGTCCAACAAAATCAGTAGGAGGACAACTGAATCAATTTTCCAATAGTTTTAAGATGCATGCAAGTAGCAATAGCAAGAGTTAGGATCCCATTCTTCTGGACTCAGGTGTGGAGGTGTCTGAGCATTTCCCTTGGCTGTTCCTGCCTTTTAACAGAGTTCTGTGATGAGGATGGGCTTTGTCCCAGTATTTTGCCCTCTCTGATAGCAATTCTAGTAAAGATACATTCAAAATGCTGGCAGCAGCACTGGGAGCCTAAGTAATCTCATTTCCATCCCGTTCTCACACTTACCTGTGTACAGTTTAGATGGTCTGACTCCAGGTCTGGGAGTCTGTTTTACTGAGGTTTTGCTTTGCCTTACCTTGCATTCTTTCAGCAGTAAGAATGAAAGAAAATACTTTGAGTGGTCAAAAAGCATATTTGTTCTGCATCTACCCTAAAGGGTTAGGGTTAAAAATGATGGTGTTCTTAGACTTTTTTGCAGTCAGAAGAAAGTAAATTAACACTTCCGGGGATTTCTGGTTTTGATGGAGATGTCCCGATTTTCCCTCGGCAGGCAAAGTTSCCTATGACTGCTCTCCTTCCTTGCCCTTTAGTCCTTTCCCTGTGCAATAACTAAAAACACCCAGGTGTGAATTCCCCTTCTGCCTTCATCCTTCAACATGTTAATGTCTCACAGAGCCTGGGGCAAACTTGCCTTGCATCTGGTTTTGCATGGAAGCTAAAGCAGTTTGAAGGAGCAATGCAGTATTGCCTGTGTTCAGGTTTGCCTGGGTCCCCCTGCCCACCTGCCACCCTAACTGCAGTGACAGTCGGGCTTTTATCAGCAAAGAATTCATGCTGTGACATGTGGAGGGTCATCTACTCAGGCACTATAAAATGATCAAGGGCAAGGYCAAACATTTATGGGAAATGAGGCTCTGTCCTTACGTTTTCTGGAAAGGGAAGTGTGGAGCAGCCCCACATACACAAAAGAGCTTGCATGGGAATGGCAGGCATGGTGCCATACATGCTTTGTAYTAAGCCTGGGCCATTTCCCCCCYRAAGAACTTCCTTTGCAYYGTATATTACATTCTGTTTRTGTGCTATGMTTGCTTGGAAGGATGTGAGTTAAWCTTTAATGACTTTCTGTCCAAGAGGAATTGTGAAAATAAATGCAATTCCGCCTCCTTGCTCTCTTCCCCACGCTCTGGCTCCCTCCACCCGCCCCGCGTCAGAGCAATCACATAATCATATGGTGCTGAATAAACAAAAGGGCCTAATGTTCTGAATGTGGTGTAAACGGAGCAGTAATGGCAAATGACACAGTTTTTAATTTCTTTAATAAACAAATGTGCTCAGGGAGTTGGTTTAGCTCACCAAAGGGACACGGTGGCACTCTTGTTCCTTTTCTGCACTGGTAGYAGTGCGGATGCTGAAGGGCCAAAGCAATGGGATTTGAAGGGTTTAGCTGGCTRTGCAGCTCTTGTACCAGCCAGATTTTTGTGTTACCATTACTCTCTGGCTTCCTTGGGATTGYGTTTGCCATGGGCTKCTTTCCAGCTGTGCAAAGTCTCTCTCAGCTGCTTTTAATTTTCAGGATGCTTCTTTAATGTTCATTGCCAGAAGGATAAAGAGGAGTCTGGAAAGCAGCAGCTGTCATGTGAGAGCTGTAGTAGATCAGATAGAAGAGTATTTATTTCATCATTCTCTTTACAACTTTTTCATAATTTCACGGTCCTGGATAGGGTAGCAGGAAAGCTGGTGCTTACCTGTCAGTCACAGTGTTTGCTGAAGGGCAATGAGGAGCAACAGCAAAGGTGAAAAAGAAGATAAAGCAACYGAATCAGCAGGGTTTCAGTGGGATTTTTCATGCCTTCCCTACTCCCTTGTTCCTGCTGTTATTCCAGACTGCATGGTCAATGGCTGGCCAAGGAATGCATGAGGCTTGAGCGAATTCTCACTCAGGGGCAGCCCATCTCTCTGGGCAACCTTTTGCAGCTCTGGAGGTGGTGTCTGTGCTCTCAGCTGCTGCTTTTACCCTGTTGCAGAGAACCTATTACTAATTAATTATTCTTTATTTACTTTACTTCTGGCAACCAACTCTGTAATATTCAAACCTTTGTTTGGGAAAGCTGACCCTGCAGGTTGTGGAAACTCCTGGGATTTTGGGTCCTAAGGAAGCCGAAGTGCCCTTGGAGTTGTAGGTTTTTGTGTTGCTACCTCTATGTTCCTGTAAGCTCACATTTCACACGTGAGCAGGTAGAAACCTGATAGTTATTAAAGTTGGGTGAAGTATGGAGGGGCCTGAGTGAGAATCTACTCCTTAATTTTGCCCTTAATTTTTCACCTTGAAAAAGTAACTAATGAAGCAGCTTTCCTTCTCCTGCTCTGTTGGCTTGTGCGCAYTGCAAATTTTTCAGGAGGAAAAGGAGCCTGGAAGGCTAAATCTAATTTTTCTTTTTTTGTGACAAGCAAGGGGGGCTGGGTAAGGGCTAGATGTTTGTGTGTTGAAYGAACAATAAAGAAATTGGGAATTTGTTTAACTACATAAAGATACAAACCCTGTAGCACCCTACTGTAAAATGGCTCTGAATTGCCCTGGTGGTTCCATGCATTGCACAGCTGTGGGGAACMCATACATTATTCTGTCAGGATGAGTGATACCCTGTTTTGGTAGGAACAACAGCACTCATTCATTAGTTCAAGAGCTCCTTGCAGGCTGGCAAGGTGGTAGCCTGMGCTTGCAATAGCATCTTTTAAAACTGAAAACACCCTCCTTGTGCTCTCAGAAGAGGATGGACACTTGAAGAGCTTCTTCCTGCTGAAGTGGTGTTCTAAGTGTCCATGGGGCGAGCATCTTGCTGGCTCTCCTGCAAATCACTGTGGGAGGTGGAGATGAAATGGATGGTTTGAAGGGTATTACTGTTTTTGCAACTTCACTCAAATCCTGATTTGAAGGCAATATTTGCATATGAAGCTAGGTGGCACAGAGTGGCTGCAGGGACCAAAGTGGTTCTACAGCTTTTGGCATGCTTAACCTCTGGCTATAAATGAAAATGTATTCAAGGATCTCACCAGTAATTATAGAAGGGGAAACTACTTTTGGGCATGTAAGGTAGCAGATGCTTTGTGAAAAGCACTGCATTGCAGGAGTTGGCTCTTTGGCCCATTGAACTGAYGATCCAGAAACCAGTAGTGTCCAAAGTCAGAGGTGGCTCTGAAGGCTCTCCTGCCCTGCAGAAACATCTGTGCAAGTATGGGGTGCTGCTTTAAGCTGTGGAGCAGTGGAGCTGTTTCACAGGCAGTGGTGATGTGGTGTGCTCAAAAATGAGGAACCCCCTCATCTTCCACCAGAGCCAATTATCCCCTTTTGTGCAAGAACACCAAAATTATAAATCAGGAATTACATCCTATCAATATTCTAGAGATACAGTTGCTGAAACCCCCCAGTAGCTTCTCCTGGCTCAGGTAGCTGTGGTATTGATGCACAAATGCTTTAAACCCATCTTTGCACATTCACCTTTGCCTGGAATAACAGTCCTTATGGGTTGTGTGGTCCTGAATTAGAGTGAGGGGCTYGTGGTGTGTCTCAGTGCCTTTCCTCTGCCCTTGCTGAGGTTATGCACTGCCTCATGTCTCCCTAATGTTTTTATGTTTATTGTAACCTTTAGAACTTTGAAAAATACTTTGTATTATGGGGTTTTTTTTGTGTGTCTGTTTGGTCATATGTAAAATTGAGTTGCTTTTGACTCTTCTTCCAACTTTCATTGTCTAGTATTGAAGTAKTCTCCTGAATTAATTCTCTGTAACCAGATTTACTGTCCCTAATGCCTCAAAATGTGAGTTTAGATGTAAAATTAKTATTTTTCATTATAAATGCATTTAGAATCCTTAATGTGAGTTATGATTCCTTAGCCTTTAAGCCAGTCACTTTATGTTTTCAGAGCCTTTTTGCTGGTAATTGGGAAGTTTAAAAGTGTGGCTATTTCAAGAATGAAAACTGAGATTCTCACATAATTACTTGCCTTCAGAAATGACAGATTTAAAAGAAATACTAAACGTTGAGACTTGCAGTACAATCATAAAGCTTGGCCACTCTGGGAATACCCTCAGATTTTTAATCTGACAAGTTAAATGCTGACAGTCTTCTGAGTGGTACATGTCATCCAACAGGAATTAATTTTAAGAGGCTTCTGGTGAAGTTTCGTATAAAACTGAGCACTGATACTTGCAAAATATAAGCTCTCACATGGGAAAAGTGTGTCCAGTCAGCAACAGAGAGAGAAACAAATCTAAGCTAGGAAACAACCTGTGAATTCACTCAGAGCTGGTCTGCACAGTGTGAATATTCAGAAGTTGTTCCTYGCAATAATTTTTGTTTCTGGGGGCGACTGTTGTTCCATCTTAGTCACTGACAGAATCCCTTTGGGCATCAGTGGAGCACAGATGTCAACCTTGTCTGCCTCCTCTGCATTTCTTATGTAAGAGTGTTCAAGCTCTGCAGTCAGAACCGCTTTCCTCGGCATTGAACAGAGATCATACCCATGGTCAGGGGCTTTGGAAAATTAATTTGGGTATTTCCGCCAATATAACTAATTTCAAACCACAAGATGACAATGGTGAGGACCTAAATACAGAGGCTGTGTTAATAGCTTCCCTCTGCTTTTTTATTTTCASTTGCCTGATATTAGTTCTTTTGTCAGCATCTGCTGCCTTCAGTGCATGTGACATCACGTTTCTCACGCTGTCGTGTGCTRTCAGAGGTGGCAATGGCTGTGCTCAGAGCAGCTCAGCAGCCCTGCTCTGTTTGAACGGAACAGCTGCTGTGGTTTAAGTAAGGAGCTCTTCATCACCTCTGGGAGATCTGTGTTCTTTGGGATCTGTCCAGGACTTCTGTCCAATCCACCAAACAGCCTCTGTGCTGCAGAGTGTGGCCCACAGTGGCACYGCTCTCATATCGGGGCCTTAGAACCTCCATAATGGGAGATTAATTATAGATAAGCCATATTTTTGTTAGTTCTTGGCTTGAGAAGCTTTTATGAAACTTTTGCTCTTAATCTTAAGAGCGTTCCGCTCTCTTCTATGAAAGATGGTATAGAGAAGATAAATCACATTGTGTTGTGTTCCTGACCATTAACCCCACTGCCTGAAGTGTTGAGCCACGCTATGCACCAGCCTGTTGGGTCATTCCTAAGGACATGGAAACACAAAACTGTCCCTCAGACTTCTTTTGAATTTTTCTTAATTTCTGTGAGAAATCTCTTTGCAGGTGGGCTGAGATGGAGGTCCTTTCTAGGTTTTGGATGTGATCAAAGAAAAGCTCGTTTACTGCAGTGAGACACCCAGGAAGAGTTAATTGAGATGCTAATGAATATATTGTGAACTGTGCTACAAATATGCCTCTGTGTATGTATCAGAACTGGGGAGGTCAGAGGTACTGCTCTCCAGATTTTAGTGGATGTGAAAATGTGGGAAATAATGGAACTGAAATGTTTTTCTTCCATCGTTTTAATCTTGTTGAAATTCAAAATGCCCAGGAAACTGGTAGACCTGGATCTGGAAATTTGGAAGTSAAATCTTCCCAATTCTCCAAAGAAACTCCGAATCAAATGGCCAATTTTATCCCACCTCTAATATTTTCAAAAGAGAAAAAATATTAGTGATAATTATTTCTTTTTGTCATCAGAGTAGGAGACAGATTGCATAGGAGAAAAAAAAGCTGCTAGTTCACGGATGATAGGATAAAATTGCTCCAACAATTGTCCAAGGTTGAGGTAGGATTTTGATGTTTTTCCCATTGAGCTGAACTGAAGAAGAAACACTGAAAAGCAGAGGAAGAAATTAGAAAACTGGTATTGAAATGTAGAAGAGATGAGAGGACAAAAAGAAAATTTCTGTTAAGTATAATGTCTAGTACATGTGCTACATTTAATGTTTCTTGCATGTGCAGCCTGAGCAAGACAGAAGTCTGAATTTGGGCTGAAGCCAGCTGAGGATGTCTGCAAAGCTGAGAAACTGTGCAGACCAACCCATGTTAGAGCTGCACCCCTGGCCAGGCTTGAGTATCAGCAGAAGTGCYAGGAATAATTACAAAGAGGGGGAAAATGACCTGTAGCAAGCCAATTTTTTCTTTCTAATGGAGCACATTTAACACTTATAGCAAGCTGTTACAATCACAATCAGGTTTATTATAATCTGCTGCTTCAAATTGCGTGCAAATCTCCTCAAAGCCTACCTCTTCCCAGTGAGATGGAAAGAGAGCTTTTTTCCCCRTTTTGCTAATGCTGCCATCTCAGTGTCTCACTCCATGACATTTAACATCTTTGCCAAATTTAATTTGTGCGAAATCAGCTGCTTGGTCGTGCTGAGGGCAGTCCTGCTGATTTTAGCAGTATGTGGACACTRTGGTGATTGACACTGTAAGAGGCAACCCCAGGGCTCCTGGGARAGACTTTCCTGTCCTGCATTACTCTGCTGCCCTGGGCTTGTGGAGCAGCCCTTGCTGTGTGGCCAGAAAGGTTAAATTTGCTGTTGGCAGATRAGTGTATTTAACTGGTCAACTGAGGAGGCTGCTGCTGTTTTTTYATGGCCTGGAAAGCTTCGGGGTTTTGGTATTTGGTAAGGAAGGGTGGGTGATTGGCTGGCTGTAATTGTTTTTGTCATATTTGCTGCTGTTCTGGAATGCAAATAGCAAAGGGCAGATGTGTGTTGGAGGGGGAGGAACCTGTGGTCGACCTGAAGTTTTGCACTCAGTCTTATCCCTAGTGATGGCTGAGCTTCAAACTTTGTTTTACCGAAGGCAGGAAAGCTTTTAGATACTTGGGTACACCTTGAAGTATTATATGAGTCTGTTTGGTTTGCTTATCAATGGGATTTTGCAGTGGCTTAGTTACAGGTTATAAATAAATATTCCTACTATGGGAAAATACTGGCTATCAAAAAGATCTTGAGTYTAGCAGAGAGATGCATAACAGCAATTAATGGCTGAAAGATGGAGCCATCTGAATCTACAGCACAAGAGTGATGAATGTTTTAAGGAGTAATTTTAGATAATCATTGAGATTAAGGAGGTAAAGAATAGAGCAGAGTTAACATTTCTCGATACCTTCAGATCATGATTGAATGCCTTTCTGAAAGATATTTTTCAGGAAGTTATGCACTGCTGAGCTCAGTATAAAGAAAACTGGCTAAAAGATAATGGTCTGTGTTAGAAGAGAAAAGTTGCTGGTTATCAAATGGTGTCTCCTGGCTTCAGATGTTATGAACTGAAGCAGCTGAGGACTTGGTGCGTGGTAGCGGGAAAAGCATTTTCTTTAATGTTTCCAGGACTTCTGTATGGACTAAAAGTACAGAAATAACATTGAAGAATGAGTAATAATTTCACGTTAAGAAACCCCTTCAGTCTGATGAGCCTGGACTAATCATTTATGCTGATGTCTTACTACAAGAAAATATTGGATGTTTGATTACTACCCGAATTTCACACTTGCCCAGAAACAATGTTGTTTTTTTTCTCTCCCATCACTCTTTAGAAAAGGGTTCCTATTTCACTATTGCACTRGAGGAGAGCTGCAGATATTCCTTACCAGTGCCAAGGACCCCACTGGTGGCATCACCAGAGTGGAGGTGAACTCTTTTGTAGGCTGGTAGAGAGTCTCTTGCCACCTCTGCTCCAAGGATTCCACTTCCAAACTGTTTCACATGCAATTTTAAAGTGGAGCATTTAAGGGTCTCTCTTCTGAGACCCATCACATTGAACTCCTGTATTTTTTTCCACTGAGATGCTTCCTTGAGGAGATTCCCTGTCAAACTATCAAATCTCTGCAGAGCTACTGGCTTTGCTTGCTGTAGCAATCCCTTCTGCCAATTCTTAGGTCGTGTGTGGATCTGAACACTGTCAGGAAAGACAGTGATTCATATTAGTGCAAAATGCTTCTGACAGAGCAGCAGGTGTTGCTTAATGTAATCTTCCCCATGGAAGCCAAAGAGAGCTTGGTGCCTGAAGAAAGTGAGGAGAGATTTGCTGGTGCAGTCCTATCCCTGACATCTGTGCAAATGCAGATCTCTTACAGCATTGTGGGGCAGATGTTAACTGAGGTTACCATAAGATGGGCTGGGGAAGAGTGACTGGAACAGAAGGCAGAGATGGAGAGGACTAGTTTCCATCTAGATTTGTCCAGTTTTCATCTTCTTTTCTCATGCTGCAATGTGTGGTTTCTCTATAAGAAGGAATGATGAGTTTAGGTGGACCTTTGATCTGATCTGCCATGTATTAACCTGCTGTATCAACATAATCATTTCTGTTGATGAATAGGTGGCACAGTAGCAGTGAAACTCCTCATCCTTTAGGAGCAAATAATCGTTTTTCTGTTSCAAGTGTGTGTGGTGTTGCCTGGCTGTCACACTATACCCTGTTGCTCCTAGTTAAGCTTGTATGGGTTTTATCTTATGAGACTTGGCACTGAGATATTGCAGTGATGGAAATAGTACAAGTCCTTTAGGCAGGTACAGCAGCTCACCTGGAAAATTATGATGCTGAACAGCGTGAGAAATTTTGTGTCTGAGTAAAGAAATTGAGAATTTTGGCTTTCTGAAGCCAACACATCCCTTGTGGGTGTTCAGGCACAGGGCCCAATACTTTGCTGTCTCCCTTCTCTGTGCTCT
Organism: Malurus melanocephalus; assembly: GCF_030028575.1. Lineage (NCBI taxonomy): Eukaryota > Metazoa > Chordata > Aves > Passeriformes > Maluridae > Malurus > Malurus melanocephalus. Next base: position 2,428,220 of record NW_026623256.1, on the reverse strand, counting down.
GCTTTACTCTGAAGTAGGAGTTGTGTGATCGAGAGCCACCTTCCCACCAATTATTTATACACAGAGCAGTGTAACAGCCTCTGAGTGAGGTATTTATACCATGGGATCCTCGTGCTATATTAATAACTGTGGCACTGCAAACATTGCCTGCTTGACTGTAACCACACTATTTATATAAATCTGACAATGTAACTACAGCCGTGGAAGACGATTTAAATACAGCTGGTGAAGTAAGTACACCCTTAGGAAGATATAACTAACTACACAGATAATAGTATCAGGTAACTATACCCACAGGAAAGCATAAACATGCAAATAATAGCCACAATGCAAGTGTGATATAAAAGTCAGAGGGTCTCAATATTGATATAATAGCAGTTAGGTAACTTTACTCAGAGGAGAAGAAATAACTGTGAATAACAGCTGCAGCCTAACTGCAGCAATGGGAGAGGGGAGCTCAGGGAGTTACAGCTGTGCTATCGACCTCCCAGTAACAGGAGTTCATCTGCATGTGGCCAGAGCAGCGTTTCAAATTAAAACTTAAAGGATGGGCAATTAACTGTGGAGGGGGTCTGTTTMCAGGAAATAGAGCACTGGGAGGGGGTTGTTTTGTGCTAGCCTAGGAGGATGATGGATGGAGGAACGCAATGGATTTGGCTTCTGCTCCCTTCCCCAGGAATTCAATTCAGTGTCTTTCAGAACATGGTTTTAAGTTGAAACCAGATGTTCTGAAAGAGAAAAGGTTTCCAAACACATGAGATAGTGATGGGCCCATTCAGCTGCAGAGCAGCAACATCACATTGCATGGGTACAGAATTAATGAGGTAACTTGTGCTGGAAAAGAAGGGACAGGAGAGCAGACTCAAAAGCACCAATTTGTGGAGAGACAAACAGCAAACATAAAGGGAAACTTCTAAAATAATGTTTCAATTTGATTTTTTTTCCAGTTTTCCAAACTGGTCTAGTTTACCTTCTGAATAGAGATAGTTTTATTTTTCTATTCCTCTCTCTTATAAAAAAAAAGTGAAATAAAAATCCCTGCCAGTTATTCTCTGTTGGTCTACAGCTATTCAGCAACAAACTTGACTGAAGACACAGCAGAAGCAATCCACTTTCCCACTGTGTGCCTGTTAGATTGAGACTGTGGTCTCTGAGCTGTGTGCAGATAGAAATTGGATCAAGTAAAATAATATGATTGCTATCTCCTCTCGACCTTCACATGGGCTTTATATATTTTGTAAGATGTGTGTTTGACAGTAGAAGTTGAATGACTTAGTTTTAAAATAGAATCAGTTTAAAGCTTTCACATAGTGCTGGTCAGTGTTATTGTTTTACGTCAAGAAACTGGGTTTTGGAGTGTTTTTTTGAGTTAATTTTTGTCATTATTTGTTTGKAACATGTTGACTGTCAAAACTTGGAATTAAATACTTGTGAGGTTGTGACAAGGACAAGCACTGGAACATTACCAAGTACAGGTCATGGTGTCTCTAAGGTTGGCCCATCATCTAGTAGACTTCTGAGAAATTTCTCTGATCAGTTCTGATTTTTAGAAATGGGGCAAAAATACGTTCTTTGATCTCTCTTYGGAAATGTAGTATAAATATGTAATGATTATCTTGGTTTTCCTTTGTCTTTGGTGAAATGACAGCTATCTGAATGCTAAGACAGCTGTGTAAGAACTRGTGTTGGAACAGACAGGTGGGTGTCAAAGGGAGCATTGTATCTTCTGAACAGCTCATTGGAAATCTAAGAATTATCTTCATTTTAGAGCTAAGWTGAAGTAAGTATGTGGCTGCTTCACCTTAATGTGCCAAGGACATCCTTTACTCTGCAAGCAAGATGMTCAGTAAACCCTTGGGCTCCATATTAAATTCCTACAGGGTGCAGGGATACAGGCACAAAGTGCAAAGACCAAATGAGATAAGAGGTAACATTTTCTGCCTGCAGCTTCCCATTCATAGAAYGAAGGACATGCACTATTCCCTCCAGAAAGCTTCTTTGGGAGGGTGTATCATTAGCAATGCATATTCCCCTCTTTAAAGTTCAGCCTGGGAGCCTTTCCTGATTTGAAGTGACTGGAAAATGGTGGGGCAGTGATGCTGGTGGGTTGGGGGTGGGCAGCAAGAAGCCCTAYAGGTAGAAGGATAGGCCAACAAGAAAGGGAGGGGGAGGGAAGTGATGCTGAGTATGGGGAGATGTCAGCTATATTATTCACCAGATTCCTTCAGGCCAGCTTCAGGACTCATAGTTTGTTCTGCTTCATTCAAAAATCACTGTGGTGAGTGCTCTATGTTATCTCCCAGATGGTTTAACAACACCAGTGGATAGATTTAGCAGATGRTATCAGATACGAGTAGCAATGTCAGACAGGACCCCATAATCACTGTTTATGTTGGTTGAAACCAAGGTTTCTGGAATGGCATGAAGTGCTTATATTGGTTGTATCTTCTGGTTGGATCTAGTCCAAATCAGAGTCCTGAACAGTAGCTGCAGAATTGAGGAAGATTTGAGGACAAGTCTKTTGCAAGAGGTAACAGAGGACAGATAAGGGGCCCTCCTGCTCAGTCAGTGATAAAGGCATCTTAATCATAAAATAGTTTGGGTTGGAAAGGACATTAAGGGCYATSCAGGTCTAACCTCTCTGTCACRGGCAGGGATGCCATTCACTAGACCAGGTTGTTCAAAGCCCCATCCAGCTTGGTCTTGAACCCTTCCAGGAGTGGGGTGTTTTAGCCTTGACCCCACAGTAGTGAAGAGCTTTACTCTTGCTGTGATCCTACCAAATTTTGTTTTCCCATTGAATCCCAAGGTAACACAGGGTTTATTTTAGCTCCCAAAGGAGCTGCCGCTGCAGATGTGGCGGGTTTGGTTTATTGTAGTTTTTTTGGATCCAACTGACAAGATCTGCCACAATTTGTTATCTTTATTGCACTTCTTCATAGTGATTAAGGAATTCAATATGCCTTTCATTTAGCTAATGACAAAAAATTGTGGATTATAAGGTTTTAGTCCCAAAATTCTATCATATGATACTTTTTTTCCGCAGTAGTCAGCTGCTCTGTGTCAGCCTAACTTTCAAAGAAATGYAGTAAAATTTAATGGCAATGGTGATACAGTTGTACTTCATTAAATGCATTTGTCTTTTCCTTTAGCATTCAGCATTGCGAATGTTATTTGACTCAGTCTTCTTTTCATAAGCCCTCTTGCTTAAGGCCATTGAAGAATATTGCATCTCGACTCATACATGCTTTATGATGGTAGTGGGCCAAATTCTATCAATTCACTGTGGTTCACAGTGAGCTTGCAGAATTCCTTTCCAAAGAATGTTGTAAGTGCATTCACAGGCCTCCTTTCCATACAGCTGGGAGAAGTGTCTGGAGGAGCCATGTGTTGATCAAGATCAGGCTGAGAAGAACACAGACAAGAAGRTAGTTTAAAACTTGGGATATTTCTTGCGGGTGTCATATACACCTACCCTCTTCCTGGTGTTCACTGGATATCCTCCTGTGCCCACTGCTGAAGACAGCAGAGTTCRGTTAATCTTAGTGTTGGATATTTGCTGATTTATTCAATAGAGGATTAAGCCTTGTTTGGATGTCAAGTCCTTTTTAGTTTGTTGTTCTTAGGAGGAAATGTAAAAAAGGGAGAATTTGTGTCAGTCAATAGCAGTTTTCATCAGCACCTTAGAGAGAAAAACCTACACTAAGCCCATCAGAACAAAAGCAGATGTATTTTTCTCTGTATGAACTATTTTCATCCAGTATTGTCTTTCCTTTCTGTTACAAAGTTTCTTTCCTGTTGTTTTCCAGCTGGCCCAAATACCAYACTGCTTAGCATAGCAACCTCTTCTTAACTATCTTGGTTTTTCTAGCTTTAATACCCCTGTGTTTATTTCTTTGGAAATGCTGTTGTGGCAATACAAAATTGCTCAAAAATTATCCTGTGACCCAGAAGTTGTCTTTTGTGAAGGCAAACTGAATTGCTAAGGGTATATCTGCACAAGGATAGCAAATCTGCATCAAAAGTTGGCAATGTTGTAACAYATGAATTTAACTGAATACCATAATCACTGTTTCAAGGGATTTGCAGCTGAATTGCTGCATTTTCAGTCTAGGTCACCAGCCTATTCACAAGAAAATGTCTTCACAATAATGTGGTTGTTGAGTACTTTTTTGAAATGTTGTGGTGGTCTCATTTGTTCTTATGTGGACAAACCACATCTGATAACTTGAGATACTGATAGGAGATGCAAGGGACTGAGAGCAAGCAGGATTTTGGGGTGGAGATCAGCCTTGGCTATGGCAGGTGAGGCACCAAGGGTTTGTCTTGCTGCTGCCTCTGCCATATGTGCCACAGTGTAAAGTTTCTCTCTCCRCATTGGCAGCCCAGTGGAGTTATTGCTGAAGTGTAGTTCAGTGTTAAAAAAGAGCAGTCAGGGGAGGGTGGTTCTTGTGTAACTTAGCATGCTGTGGATGAAAGGAAAATACCACACTCTGCACTCTGGCTGTGAGAAGGTTTGGAGAAGCTCAGCACTACTTAGGAAGAACAAAGCTTTATGAAGGATGAGAGGTGGGATTTAACTCACTGGTTGATCTCCTTTTTTAGTACTTCTGTTGCTTTTCAAATCTGTTGCTTGTAGGTCTGTCAGGTGAGAGACAGAAAGGTAACTTGAAAGCCAGGAGAGATGTCCTGCCGTTGGCCTCTCTGCAGCAGGACCTCATGAGTATGGAGATGGCCATTACCCCTTGTCACCTCAGCCCTCGAGTGTCAAAGCCCTTGTCCTTCCCTTGCTGGTGCTCAGTGTTTGTGTACTRAGTTGTGTCCCTGCCTAAAACCAAGGTGGATTCTGCTGTGTCTAATTTTTACAGTATTTCTTAGCTGCTTGGGAAGACAGTTCTTCAACCCAGTTTTCCKTCTAATCTTCATTTCTGCATGAAGATAAAAAATGTTTTCGAGGATTCCCTTGAGGACCAATTTAGAGTTCAGTTTTGATTGAATTAGTTGGATATATGTAAATAGAATCACTCATTTAACAGAAACCCAGATGAAAGACACTTTCAGGAGGGCTCGGGGCAKATGCTGTCAGTTTAGCCTGCAGTAAGCACCTCAGAGCAAATCCTGCATTTCTCCCTTTTATGGTGGGTTATTCCTTTCTCCTTCACATCTCAGCCASTGGTGAATGCTGTTGTTCCAAGATGCATGTTTGTTTTGGGCATTTGTGCCTCAAGTCTATCTTGGGTCTGTGGCTGGCTCCTTTTACGTAGTTGTGGGCCACAGAAGAAATACTTTTGTGCTGTTCCAGAAGCCCTTGTGTTTGAAAAACTGCAGTCATAAATATGGATGACACGATTTGTTGGCRTGAGCAAGAAGGGAGGCAAAGATTAAGGAAAAATGCTTTAATTAGCTGTCTGTGTGTTGGGGGACATGCACCCCATGTGTCAGCAGCCAGAGAGGGGGATGTGGGATGCTTCAYTACCTCCCTGCTGTGAGCAGGGATAAGGAAAAGCCGCCTGCAAAGCCAACTGTGCAGGCAGGAGATGCAGTGAATGGAGCAGGGTTGTGAGTACAGTTGCAGCCCCTGAAGGGCTGCAGAGTCCTGCACCTCCATCACACAGATTGGGAGCACAGGGACTGGCAGMCAATTTACACCTTAGCAAAATAGGCCTGGACCACCAGGCTCTGCTCTGGACACATCTCCTGTGAATGCTGAGGGAGGTGAATTCCAAGGACTCACCTCTATTCTTCACACTATTGTGGCAGGGTTGGATCCACCTGCCAAACTGAGAACACAGAGAAGGTCATGGGCTATGGGGTASGGGACAGAATTTGTGCTTTCCAGATGCCTTGGAAGTGACCAGCTCGCTTTCCACCTTTCTGCACTAAGCTGGGGCTGTCGTTTTCATTTCCTTGGGTTTGCGAAGCTCAGTGCTAGAATCTGGAAAATGTTGGGCTTTACATGGCAAAGAGGGCTGAGTACTGAAAGATGCATGTAATCAGTTGTGGGACCAATTCATTCATTTCAACCATTTCACAGCAGCACAAACATCCCCAGTAACAGCAAGGCTTGTTGTGCCTTGTGTGCAGAATAATCTCTTCAGTGCTGCCCTCACTTGCAGCYATGCTATTTAGTCAGGGCCTAATCCAGTTCAGATGAGGCTATGCTGCTTCTTTGGTGTGTCTGTCTGGCACATGGTGCTGTGCAGCCAGATACCCTGCATTGCTGTTAAAAGCAGAGTAAAGAAGATGCTGCCCATCTCCTCCCTCCCACCCCTGAGCCCGCCTGTCTCTCTCCCTGAATGTGGGCTCTCGAGAGTTATTTAGCCAAAGGCGAAATCACATTATGTCGTACATATTAACTGGAAACAAAGCAAGTCTCAGCAGACACCTGAGCAGATGCCAAATGTCAAATTTGATGGAAAATGCTTAATTACTTCTTCCAAGCCTACTTTTCCTTCCCCCTCCTGTGTTTTCTGAAAATTCCTCTTTTGCAGTGTGAAATGTCTTCCCTGATTCAATACTTAGTTCAGCTCTCCAGAATGGAGATCCTTGTTCCTAGAAGAAGGTGGGAAACTCAGCTTTTCCTGTTTCTTGTACTATCTAAGCACTGAGCAGTGCAGTTGCTGCAGAGCACAGCCCARGATGTGTAGCCTGTAATGGGAGCCTGTTGACAGTACAGAAAAGAGATGTGTTGCACTTTTTCATACTTGACATCTTTTCTGTGATGAATGAATTTTCTGTGCTTGGATTTCACTGCTTTCCAGATCTGCCTGTGTGTCATCCCCTAACACTTCCATTTGCTGAGTCTCCCCTGTCCCACTGGGGCACCTCAGTAGCTGTAGAGCTCTTCCTCATGCAGGATCTCCCAGCACAGAGGGAGCATCATTTGGGAGGAGGGGCAGGGATATGGTGTGAGCATTTACTGCTGTAGTATTTCAGAGAGGTGGGAAACTAGACAGCATCTACAGGACCTGAGAGCTGCATGGCAGAGCTCAAGCAGCCTCTAACATGACATTATCATAAAAAAGTGAATTGTAAAAAGAAGAGATTGAAGTGAACTTACACGTGTTCTCTTTAAAGGGCAGTTTCCTTAATGCCCCCTGTGCTGTTGCCTGCACCTGAACTGCCTTTCCACCTTCAAGCAGTCCTTGTCCACAGGGGTGTCTGGACTCACACTGGGTCTCAAATGCTCTCTCCCACTGGGCTSTGGTGTTTGGAACATCTTCAGTCCCATCCAGAAGCAAACCCAGAGCAATTCACTTTGATGTGTGAAGTCTGAATTAATGAAATGACTGAATTAATGTTTTGTGCCTCTTGGGGAAGAGAGCAAGGGGAATGTGTTGGCCTATATTTCATCAGAGGGAAAAACTTGTTTAGTTGTATGCACAGAACCAAGATGTCTCAGACTGTATGGTGTCTGTGTTGATCAAGTGCAGGATTGCAGAATCTCCAAACCTGCTCTGTTTCCCGTGCAGCAGTTTCTTGCAGACTCTTTGCAGAGCTGCTGGCCAAAACAAGGGCAAAGTGAAACTTTCTTTTATCTCTTTTCTTGAAAATTGAAATAGGACTTTGAAGGAGAAACATCCTTTCTGGCCTTTTGTGGCAGGACCTTGTTGGRGAGCAGAAACCCCCTCATTTCTGAGGAGGAAGTTCAATTTCATAATACTTGTGAAGCACTTGGATGCTAGAGTGATTTACTGCTATAGRGGAGGTATGACCATGGGACCCTGGATTTAGAGCAGCCTTTGATTGGGGTRTGGTGAATTGGGCTCTGAGAGGCCTCTGGATCTGTAGATTCCTTGGTGTGTGGAARGGCTGCTGCCTGCTTGGTTATCACCATTAAACCACTGAACAGAACGGAGATGAGACTCTGAGTTAAAAATAGTACATATCCTATAATTAAAAATGTGSCCTTTCATATTTATGTACTCAGAGGCTGAATTAAAGTAATAAAAACACTTAAATGTGCATTTCATAAGGCTTTCATCACGCAGTTTATAGTTTTAATATTCTTGCACCCGGTTCTGTTTTATGTGGTTTTTATGAGCAATCTGTCTGGAGTGGCCAGGGCCGGTGCAAGCAGTGACAGTGTTTGCCCATGGCTTTCTGAGCGTGGAGGAGTGGGAGCTGCCAGCCTGGAGCTGCCTGGGGCCAGCCTGGCTGCCAGCAGATCAGCTTCCCCCTTGTCCTGGCACGGTGGTGCCTGGCTAAATTATACTCTGAGCCCCCTCCACACAAGGCATGTTTTTCCAGCAAGTTGAGCGCATATCACTTGTTCAGCTGAATCTCAGCTGGACTCTCTTCACTTCATTGTACAGGGCAGAATGCTTTACTGTTCTAATTAGTCATTAATTAGGGGTGAGATCTTAACGCCTGGTGTATCCCAGGAGCTGCTCAGCATCTTGCACGATGAGCCCCCAACTTGTTTGCTCAACTGCAGCATCAAGCAAACTGAGAATGGGGAGAGAACAGGAAGGGCTTTTTTTATTTTTTCTTTTCTTTTTTTTTTTTTTTTTGAGAAACCAAGTCATCTTATGCTTTCCCCATACAAAATAGCTCTAAGGAGTGAGCATTTTTCTACAATAACATTGATTATTTTTCTGTGGTGCTTGCTCACAGCAGCAATGTGTTGCTGTGGATCGTGCTCATTGTTCATTAATTATTMCTCTCTGCACAAGATGCTCTTGAGAATTGATCCTGAATCAAAGGTAAAGGAACAGGGCAGAATTAAGAGGCAGCAGCAAGTTTTGTTCATCTGCAAAATTTCCTGGACTCCTTTTTATTAGCTTTATTTATCTGGGTAGAAGCCTGCTGAGATTACAATCTCAGCTTCCAGGGTGATTTGTCCCAGTCTCCTGGCTTTGAAAAATGGTCTCCAAACCATCTCAGGGGKGACACTGGCTGTTTTCTTTTGCTACTTCCAATCTGTCCTGTTGCTACAAGAAGCTGTAAATGGTTTGTTTGTTTGCTTCTTTTCCTACACAGCTCCCGTAAATCTTTTCCCCCTTTCTCAGGGTGTGAGTTATGACTTGTCGGAGGTTGGTGAAAATCACCCTGAAAGGGATGGGAAATACCAATTTGCTGTAAGTCATTTATTTTTAAAGGCTGGAAGRAACACTTGTGGAAATCACAGCTCTGGGCCTCTTGACAGTTGTTTCCCCTGCTCGTGGCACAGCAGTGGTGTGGGTTGCACTGCTGTCCCTTGGCATGGGACAGTTGATTGTGTCCCTGCACATCCCTGGGCAGGGAAGGGAGGAGCAGGGGGTACATTGCCACCCTGTTTGCAGGGGTACATTGCCACCCTGTTTGCAGACCCCTTCCCTCCAGATCCACCATGGAAAAAAGGCTTGCTTTGACATCAGTGCTGGCACTGCTGCTTTTCCCCTGGATAAAAATAAGCCTCCCCCATGGCTCAGCTTAGTGGCAATCCTAAAAAGTAAAGTATTTTCCAATAGTGCACAGTACTGGCAAATCTGCACATGGGTGATGTCTTCTCAGTATTCCCACATGCACGTGGGTCTGTAAGGTAGGACTTTGCTGGACAAGGAGTTTCAAGGGAGATATTTGCCATTTCAACAATTTTTTATTTAGGTTTTGCCATGAGAAAGCCTTTAGAAGTGCAGGAGGCTGGGTCTGACTGTGCTGATGTCAGTCTGGATTTAGCTGTGTTAAAGGGAATGAGGTTAGTCTAGATTGACACCAGCATAAAAAGAGAGGGCAGAATTAGGCTTATGATATCTAAAAAAGTCTTAGGTCTTGATTCATCAAAGGACTTAAGTATAGCTGAATTCTTCCTAAAGCCCGTATGTTAGCATTTTGCTGACAGGGGACATTTATTTTTATTCAGAAATATCAGAAAGGATGAAAAGGAACACTTTAGAAATGGTTTCCTTCTGACTAGAATTAGAATTAGCTCTAAATTTGGGGACAAACAGGAGAAAACATGTTTTAGGCTGAGAATTTCTTGTATGTTAAATAATGTATTTTACTGCAGAAAGCGGCTTCTAATGCAAATATTGTGTCAGTTGCAATGGCAGCAGTGGTGTACTGTGGTGTCATTATTTTTGATAATGAGAGAGCACATTATTATTTTGAACCAAGGAAGCTGTGGAGTGGTCATCATGTAGGATTTATTTTTTACTGGTAATAACTTCTTCCTATATGACATGATAATCATGACATAAACACAGTCTTGGGATAATACAAGAACTTGAGTGCTCTTTGTGCATCCAAATGCCCCCGAGATGTAATTATCTTATGGCTACTACATTTTCTGACAAGTCATATAGGTTAGATATTGCAGACCCGGAACACTGATATGTACAGAAAACATTAAATATGCATTTGCTGATACATRTATTCATAAAAATCCCATTTCTCTGTTGAGCGAATGGTTGTTTTCAGGTCACCCAATGCAATAGCKCTAAAGATATTTGAGGACTCAGGGATTCTAGCTCATTTGAAGTTCTGTGCTGCTGCTTGTGTTTCTCCAAAAGCCACAAGCAGTGAGGGCTGCTCTGCTTGAGTCCAACGTAAGGCAATGGAGCAGGGTCCAACATGTGTGTGGGTTTTTTAAGRAAAAAAAAAAAGAGAAAAAGCTCAATAAATCCCAGGTRGTCAGCCCAAATAGTTGCTGCCTTTTCTCTTGCACTGACTAATGATCCATTACACGAATAAGAGATTACCTGCTGATGTACCAACACACAGGAGTGGTACCTGAGGGGAAGATGTTCCCTGGATCCAAGCAGCCAAACTGCTTCTAGCTGGAGCTGTGTCTTCCATAACAGGTGGGTGCAGGAGCAGCCTTTGTAGGAGTGAGGAGTCTCCTGCACTATTCTTACTGAAGAACAAAACCAAACAAAACCCTTTGTTTCCACACATGCCATGGCTTCAGGTTGGGATACTCCTGCTGTATGGCAGAGAACTGTGGATTTGCAGTACTAATCTGTGGTGATGCTTTTGGAATTTGTTGTTTTATTTCAATCCTTCTGCAGAACCTACTGTCATCCTGCCCTTACGTTACTTTAAAAAAAAAAAAAAAAGGATCAAAATACCTTTGTTGTATRATTTTGATCTGTTCATCCTGGGGAAACCTTTCTGCTATCACCCTCCTGAGGTGTACAGCTATTTACCTGTGGTTTGAAGGAGAGTGTCACTTTTATGCTTCGTGTACTTGAAAAGGAGTTAAATAAATGACTCCTTTACTCCTTTTAGTTTGTCTTGGACTCTTCATCCCCAAGAAATTGTGAAGTCAAGTGGAATCAGAGAAAGGCTGCCTAGCAAGCAATTTGCCCATGAAATGCATTTGTTTTTAATTGCCTCATTAAGTCAGGTTATGATGGATTATATGACCTTACCCAATGCAGTCTGACATAATGGGATGCTGTCAGAAGTTCTGGAATAACGGAGTGAGATTCACTTGACTGGGGTTTTCTTGCTTGTGTTTTTAGCCGTGTTGATCGCTTGCAGTGGTTATACGCATTAAGAATATCTTGGCATGAGTAAAGGCAAGGTCATTAATGCTTTTTGTCGTGATTGTTTGATGAGCTTKTTGTTCCACCAGGAATTAATGCCTTGCTGGTAGCACAGGAAGGAGGTGTGGTGCTGTCATGCTGTGGTGCAGTGGGGCGGGTGTTGGGCTCACAGAATTCTCCTGGTGCCTCCCAGGGCTCCGTCCATCAGCCGTTATCAGGAATCGCAGCCAGTGACAGCACAGCCATTCCCAGCAACTCAAGAGAGCAATTTTCAGCTGAGGTATTTTAAATTACTTGGCTGGTGTTTAATAAACATGGCTTGAGGGGCTCCTCTACGTTGCACATGGTTTGGAGAGGGGCATAGCAAATGGAGGTGCTGTGTCCAAGGCMAAGCAAGGTGGCTTGGCAGCAGGAGCTGGCTTTGCTCCCTCCACGAGGGAACAGGAGCCCTTTCATTCCCTGGCATGTGTTGGGGGCTTGTGCGATGGAGAGATACAAGAACATCCTCCTCTTGCCATGAGTGATGAGGTRTGTTTCAGACTGTTTAAATAAGACTTTTAGCCACTAAAAAAATAGAAGAAAAAGCTCCCACTCTCAGCTAATTCATTATGCTGCATTTGTTTCCCAGGCCCTCTAATAATAATATAAAAAAGCCATTTCGAATGCTATTTCTTTTGCCTTTTCAATTTCTCCCTTGGAATCTCCCAGCTGTTAAATTAGTTTTTAGATTCATTCCAGACTTATGAATATTTCTTTGTCCCTCTTCACTTACCTGTCTCTCCTTCCTGTCCTTTTCCAGAATAATTTCCAGTCAATGAATTTTTTGTATGTCCRTGTGTAGGTCTCACCTACCCAGTACATCTTTCTTTAAATAAGACGAAACTGGTGTTTTTTTACRCTCTGGACAGTTCTGTTTAATTGCCAGGAGCTGGACTGTTGACTTGGATGAATCCCCACTGTGTGTAAGTGCTCTTACAAGCATTGATTGGGATGGCAGGTTTTGACAGCTGAGTCARCCAGAAACCTTGAAATACACCATTTGGGACTGTTTGTTGGTGATAATGAGTCTCAACAGCCACAGGCTTTTATTATTTTTTTTTTCAAAAGTTTAGAGCTTTCTCCTTCATTAGGACAAGGGCATTTTTCAGACTCCCTTGAAATGAATTCGTTGCCTCCTGTTCTCCTGCAGTGGTCATTGCTACGGGTGTTTTTGAAGGAAACATGTGAGATTTAGGAATTGTTTGGAGAGAAGGTTATTTGCATTAAAGCTCACTGAGAAATTGATTTCCATAATCATTCTTGAGGTTTGTGGGGCAAAAATGAATTCTAAATTGGAATACATCAAAACTTAAAAAATTTCCCAGGAAGTTGAAATTTAGTATATTCCTTATGAAAGCACTGAAATGTATTTCCAGGAGAGTAGACTGCTGTCTGACATTCCTGTGGGACTTTGGCTGAGCTAGGCATTGTTCTTAGCATCTTCATTTGAGCTCCTCACCTGGGTGGTGGTAGGAGAGTGAGAAAATTCACAAGTCCAATTTGCAGTTGCTGGGGCTTACAGCCTATGTAGCTCCATAGATCCCTGTGCTTCCAGGCCAGGAATGAACTTGCAAGTGTCAGACAGGGCTGAGCAGGCTGCTCAGCCATCGTGGTGTGTGTCTGTAGCATACAAAGAGAAAAAAMCACAAGTGCACACCCTTCTCGTTTGGCCTCCAGACTCCTTGCACCACCTGATACTCATCCATCCCTCCTCTGTTTTCCTCACTGATCTTTTCCCGACAGAGTCTCAAACTAGTTGGTTYCTGAACATTGTCTGTGTTGTGGCTCCTGTGGACATGGATACTTTGGAGAAACACAGCAGAGCCAGCCAGTAACAAGGCTCCCATGCATGTCCCTGAAAATGGAGCTGCTTCTATCAAAAGTTCTCGTAAAGCCTGGCAGTCCTTTGGAAAAGTGTACATTTAATCAAAATCTCCTTTATTTCTGTTCCTCCTCTCTCATCCATTTCCTTGTTCCCATTCCCAAGCTTGTCTTTGTCTTTTCCTTGACTTCCATCCTGAAGTTCTGGTACCAAGTGTTATTTTTGAGCTGCCAGCCCTTCACAAGCAGCCAGGCTTAGCATATTTTGGGAAAATGCAGCAGCTTCTCTGAGGGAACAGAGGAAGCCACAGAGCTGAAAGCTGGTCCTGATAGAATCCATGCAGTTTTTACTATGATCAAGTTCTTTACCAAGAGCTGTTGTTAGTTTGGAGCTGCTGAGCAGTGATTATTTTTCAGKAAGAGCTTCAGCTTCACTAAGTATGTCCTGTAGTGATTACAGGACTAAACCTAAATGTCTGGGGAGAATATGCAAAACTTCACTGCTGTTGGTGACAGGCTTTAGTAATACCTGCCTCCACAAGCCTATGGCTTTAGACATCTGCTTTATTTGGGCTTCCTGCAAATTATACCCACAAGGAGCTTAGGGGGAGTGAAATAATCTGTACTGACAGTGTGTGGTGGGGAAATGTCCCTTCTTAACTAGTTTGTGGATGTATGACTTCAGTGTGGAAGCAAAGGAAGATTGGTGGCAGAGAGCAAGTGGAAATCACACTGATGTTTAGGCTTGACCTGCTTTAGGCACTGGAGAAAGAAGTAAATAGAAGAGGGAAATTGGGTCTAGAAGTGCCATTCCTTTTGTTTCCTAACTGTCCATGGTGCTGGTGAAGGAACCTAGCATCTTGTACCAGAAGCCCCACTGTGTATTGTTTTGCTTGGCAGTGACATGTTTTCAGAGCATTTTGTTCCAATTSCCTCAGAACCTCAGTGGGAGAGCTGAGTCTCTGAACAGCTGTAATGAGCCCATGACTTCATTTCCAGATGGAGTCTCCTGAGGACATTAAGAAGCTGGTGAGATTTGGGAGGAGCAGTGAGCTGGCTGCTTCTCACTGGCTATGGCAGCTTCAAGGGTCACCAGCTCCTGCAGTTGGTAGGAACAATGTGCCAGCCAGGATGCCCTGCACATGAGCTGAGATCCTGGGTGGAAGCTATGGGAACAGGAGGAGGACAGTGAGAAACTTGGGCACAACCTTCTCATAATCAAACTCCTTGTTGGTTAATGCTTCTTTCAGAGTGACACCCTTGGGCTGATTTCAGACTGGCAGGGCAGCTTCCAGTTTCATTCCACCAATGGTTCTTCAGCCATCCTGTCTTAAAAGCCATATGTGTAACTTGGCTCTGTTTGCTCTTCCGTGTCCTTCTCTTATGAGTCTCAGGGATTCACATGAAAGTGGAATTTTGGACCCATGTGGCGTTTTTTTTTGCCTCCTTGAAGGTGTGGAGATCATCTTCCACTTTGAAGTCACGGTTACCGGGTCAGTCCCTTTGGACTTAGGTACTACTGAGCCACCTGTGATATTTTATGCTCCTAAAAAACTCCATGTTTCTCTGAGCTTACTTTCTTTGGCAGCTGTCTTGCCAGCCTGCATTTGGCACGGGATCAGAGTTGTCACCTTTCCAGATCTCTTTGTCGAAACAAAACTAAAGTTCAGAGAGGCTGTAACATGGGAATGCTGAGAAACAGTACCTGAAAGCATCGATTGTGCAGCATTCAGACTTTCACAAAACAGAACCCAGACTTTTGGTTTAAYTATTCTGTGTTGATCTCTGCACTTTCCCTTCCAGCAGAAAAGTGTCTACTACGTATTTCTGGGCTTGGCTGCAGCATGCATTTGGGTATCTGTGGGATACCCAGGGATCATGTGCCAGTCACCAAATGTCACCAAATATGTCACCCCACTTTTCCAGRGCTGTGGCTCTCACCCTGTCTGGTGAGGATTACTATATAAGTGGTGCTGTTATGATCACACAGTAACTTTGGAGGCCAGAAGGGCACTGCATGTGCTGGAAGATCTGGTAAACTACCATCAAACAAGTGAGAGAAATAAGGATAATCACAGAAAAAGACCTGGAAAAGAATATACGTGAGTCAGATAAGTTAATATTTTACTCAGGCATGCTTGATAATTTCCCATGATTAATGGCCACTGTCTGTTCCCTGGTCCCAGTATTCTTATTGTTAMAATGAAAATACCGTGGCCACTGTCAGGGATCAAAATTTATTTGTGTGGTTSGTGTGGGTTTTGCTGTCTCTACAGCAATTACATCTCTTTATTCTTTCACAGGTATTTTTGGACAGCTAGTGTTTTCCTGCCTCAGAAAAAAAATAAACAAAAAGCCAAATACACACCTGATGCTTTTAAAATTGTGAAGATTTAAAAAAAATCTGAGCCTTTTTTTTCTTTCTTTTTGGCAGTTYTAATTCTGAGACCATATTCCCTTGAAATAAGCATTAGCTTAGTGTGAGTGTTTGGAAGTAGCTGTGTAAATCCTTAATTGTTCTGCCAGGCCTGTGCTCTTTAATTGCTTGAAGATTTTGAAATCCCCAACTTTCATTTCTGTAGCTGAAGTCAAGTTGGTAAAGATGCTGCACACAGGTGGCAAACCTCCAACATTATCCTCTTTCTCTTTTGCCTTGATTTGTTTATTATTTTGTAATAAAGCCAAAAGCCCAAAATAATTCACTTGAAAAGTAGCAGTTGTGCTTTTGTCTTCTCAAAAGCTTCTGATGGTCTTTCAAGCTGGAAAATAGTGAAGGAAAGGGAAAGAAATGGCTGRGCATCAGCAGAAACTTGCAGAGGGGGTCAGTGTCACAGATTGGTGTTAAAGCTGGTGAAGATTTCATGACATGAAGCCTGAGAGCAGTGCTGCAGGCTGTCATTAATAACTGCTGCAGGCTGTGATTAATAACTGCAGTGTGTTGTGCTGTCTCCA
This sequence comes from Malurus melanocephalus, assembly GCF_030028575.1. NCBI lineage: Eukaryota > Metazoa > Chordata > Aves > Passeriformes > Maluridae > Malurus > Malurus melanocephalus. The sequence continues at coordinate 2,411,937 of NW_026623256.1, read as the reverse complement.
GCCTCACAGAAACTCACAGTTATGCAGCAAAATATAGTGTGGTAGGGAAGGATCAGGGAAGGGTTCACCTGTGAAATARCACTTGGAGCAGGATACATCTCCTTGTTTGGGGGCATTTGCTTGGGGTTAAACAAGGACATGATGTGTCTGTGGTGTCTCTGTGCTGCAGCAGACCCAAGTGTGATTTTCTGGAATTGTGTTGCAGCAGCTGGTGATGGCTTTGAGATCTTAGTGCCAACTCTATCTCTGGAGAGCAATGCCTTCAGTWTTGCCTGAGGGTTGCCTACCAAAACACAGGCCACAGGTTTGGGTCTGCTTAAATCTGTCAGCTGTGACTTGGATGGCCTGGTACAGGCAAATAGGGCTGTGTTTCTGTGTCCCTTGCTGCTTGGGGGTCTTCCTGCTGAAAACCTCTCTCCCTTTTGTGTTTGAGGCAGATGCACCATACCTATGCTTTATAAAATTTCTAGGCAGTACCATTGGCTTCCTTCCTGTTTGAAATCACTTGGCATGTCCCAGTGCTGAGAAATACTGATTAGTACTGCTGCTTAGGGAGCAGGCTCTTCCMCAGGGCACAGAATGGCTCTGCAGTTGGGGTGGGAACAGACAGGAGCAGGAGGAAGAGGAGGATTGCCCATGCTGAAGGGCAGCGGGAGGCTGTTCTCAGTCATGTTGGGAAGAGGCAGCTGCCGTGTGCTGCTGACTCACATAATGACCCTTGTGCTAATGCTGTTCCCTATCATTTAACACAAAAATAAAACTGCTAAATTGAGACCGATTTGAAATATCTTTGGAAGATACTTAATAATAGCTATACTTTAACTGTAGGACTCTGATTGGAAAAGGAGGGACAAGTAAATAGTTTACATTAACTTAGCAATATTACTCTGTTATTATTGAACCTTCCTAAATTCTGCCCAAATCTTGGCTCAAATAAAAACAGCTTCAGATAATTTGTGAGAAGCAATAGGTGAAACTAAGTGGGAGTAGGACATGAAAAGAGTGTGTGATTACCTGAATGGAAACCAAAATGTTCCCAGTACTCACAGCAGTTAGTGAGAYGCTTTGAAGGTTTTTTCACCTCTTAAATCCTTAGTGCTTTGAGACAGCGATTTTGGCCTTCAAATGACTAAAGCAACTTGCTGCCCTGACTGTGGAATAAATTTTGAAAGCAGTGTGAGTGCAATCTACAGGATTAACAGCTAGGCCATAAAGCAAAAATCTTTCCAAAAGAGAGAGATCTTATGATTACTTAATCATGAGAAAGTAGTCTACAAGGCCTGGGTGGTTCATAGTGGCTTGTTGCCTTTTATGCTGGCAGGTGGGAAAATAGAGAATGGGCTGAGTGCAAGCAGCATCTGCAGTCACAGGGGACATGCAGGTTGTTTCTTTGGTCCCTGAGAGCCCATCTCAGCAAAATGCTTTGCATTGCTCCACGCTGTCTTGCTTTCCTGCTGCTCACTGTATTGCTGCAGCTTTCTCAAATATTAATGTGATGAGAAGGAGATCGCCCTCGGATGACCCTCTGTAGCATGGCTTGCTGGACTGAGAGTCTGGGCTGCAATACAGTCCCAAATCTGTGTGTTTTGTTTTTATGGAAGTGGTAATGGTGACTCAGTATGGATGACAACTTGAATTGGTTTTGTCAGTTCTAACTAATGGCGTTGAAGACCAATAAAGTGACTCTTAGATTGGTTTTGTATTATTAGTCTCGTTATTAATTATGRAGACATGACAGCAGCATTAGTGCTAGTATTAACCATCAAAATAAAATGCAATTGTACTCATAAATCTCACTGATTAGGAGTGCATGAAGAATTACAGCCATTCTCCAAAGGAAAAGAGAGGAAATGGAGTGAGTCTGGAGTAGGAGTGAGATGGGGGTAGAAGAAAGTTTAGGGAAGGATATCAGTATGCTGAAGATTGTTTAAAGGAGCCTGAGCAAAGGGGAGCAGGACTAGGGCTAAAGTCAGCCCTGCCTGGGTGGATAAGGCTGGGTKCTCCTGCATGATAGCAGGAATTATGGGCCCCACTGCCCTTGAGCCCRACTGCCTGCCTAGTGCTTCTCACTTCCCTCTGGGACTCTGCTGCCAGCTTGATATCTAATCTTGAAACCACTGGAAGAGTTTCTCCACTGTGTGAGGCTGGGCCAGCATTGTGCCCATCTCCCAGGAAGTTGTGGGAGCCCTTAATGCCTGGGAAGAGCAGGTGGATCTCTAGTGCTGGGGACCAGTGCAAACTGGGACAAGCTCTTGCCAGGAGCAGGCTCTGATTTGGATGCTGCCTGTGGACAGGAGGAAAGGGAAGCAGACACATCTGTGCAGTYCTGGAGGGGAGGCAGGGAGGTCCTTGCTCAGCAGAAGAGCTGCCTTTGCTCCTGTGGACTGAGCCAACTGCTGAGAGAAGGCAGTGAAAATTACCTCCTGGCCTGGAGAAAGGTGGAAGGAGAATTATGCCTCACAGTGATGCATGGGAACAGCACAATTTCCTGGGGTGGTGCAATTTGCATAGTGCTGCTTGTCTGGAGATACAGACTCATTAAAATCTGGGCCTTAATGAGCTGGGAAACATCTGCAAGATCTTGAACTTTGAGTCTGCCCTTTGGCACTGCTGACGTGGCCATGTCTGGGAGCTGAGAGTTCAGAACTCGAAGGGTTACCCAAGGGTGGCWGTGGCTGTGTCTGGTGGCCATGCTCTGCCCTGAGCTGGCCTTTGCAGGGTGTGGGCTGCATCTTGCTCAGCGGTGAGAGTAATGGCCCTATTTATAATGCCTTAAATGAAGTGCATGATAATTTAATTTGTTACATCCATTAATACTATCTACTGCRGGGTTTGTACTTAATTATATCACTCTAAATGGAGTTTTAGGTGTATTAACAAGCTTTCAGTCCTGCTGCCATGCACAGCCATGCCCGTCCTACACATGGTTGTTTGGAGAAGGTCCTTTCCAGTCCACTAACCCCACTGGTCTGGTTGGGGAGGGTTCTTCTAAGCTGGCAGTCCTGTCCAAAAATCATTATTCTTCCCTGAAATGGCCAGGAGACAAACACAATGGAGATTTCCTTGGGATCAGTATGGGACATAGGATGGTATTACCTCTCTCTGCAGGGCAGAGGCAAAAGAGAAACTTTGGGCCAAAAGCTACCTCAGTTCCCATAGTTTTCTAAGAGAAGCTCTTCTTTGCAGCCAAATACCTTTGCAGGTTGGCTGRGGGTTGCTCTGACTACAGCGAGCTGATAGTCGGCTTCTGCGATTGGTTCTCTTGGGTATGATGGGTGAATACACATCTCTCTTAGATGAATAATGTCTCTTAGGTCATATCTCATGGTCTGGTTTACAGTGAGCAGTAAAGGTGTGTGTTTGTCGCAGAATTATAGAATGGTTTGGGTTGGAAGGGACCTGAAAGGCCATCTAATTCTGACCCCCCTGCCATGGGCAGAGGTGCCACCTATTACATTAGGTTGCCTCACTCATCCTGGTATTCACCTGATTCGTGGGCAGTCATTCCCAAGCAGGGCTGTTTTCCACTCAGCCTCCTAACCCTCAAAACTGTCATCCACAAACAAAATGGGTCTTTCAAGGAGAATGCTCTTCTTACTGCTCACCAACTGCTAGGATGGCAGCAGTGGAAGGGACTCTGAACTCTGTCTTTGGAGATTGCTGTGGACAGGAGATCATGTCAGAGCTTCCCACACATTCTTCTTCATGGTTTACTGCTATCTGAGAGCAGCTGTGGCCCTGGGTGGACACTGCATGTCCATTAAAGTCTGTAAAAATACCAGAGGGTCATRTAGAAACATTTAAAGGCTCTAAATTATTTGAAAAATTTAGAGAGTCTAAGCTTTTGAAACAGAAAGAGAAGCTATTTGCAGGGATGTATTCAGTGGTTCTGCTAAAAATGTCTTGACTAGCTACTTCACCTCACATTGCCTCAGTGTCTTCAGGAAACTGGAAAAATTATTTACCTTTTTCCAAAGATGCCAGTGAGAAGGTTATGTGCTGTAAGGTGAGCAATTGTGTGAGCACAGTAAAGTCAAGGTAGGAAAGAAGCTACAAGCTTGCACAGTTATTTAGCATTTCTCATAGATGCAGATATTATTTGCTGTCTGCGTTAGCTATTTCTAGTCCTTGAAAAGAAGCCAGAATTCTTTAAGAGTCACTGCTTTTTCTGAGCTGATGCTGGCTCTTTTGCCTTGAGGAGTATTTGAAATCTGCCAGAATGCATGTATTGTCAAAAACAGAAATTGAAAACCCTATACAGGATCTGCTGCCCCTGTGAGTTATGAGCTTTCCCAAGTCATCAGGGAGAAGAAATGCCTGCTCTTGTTGTCTGCAAGAGCTGTGGATGGACAGAGGCAAAAGAAATCCCTCTCCCTCCTCCCCCCTCTCCCATCACCACCCCAAACTCTCTCTTTGGGTGGAAAGAAGCTTTTGAGACAGACACACACACATATACACACACACAAGCGCTTTCCCAGTGACCTGCCTGCTTCTAGCTGTCCCTCCTTCCTTGGGAGCTGGAGCTGCTGAGACACCGGAGTTGGGGAGATCCCATCCCCTCTCTGCAGCCCTGAGACCAAATGAATAAAGTGAACAAGGTTCTGAAGATCCTTAAGAAGTCATCGAGGAGAAGGAAGAGATGGAGAGAGGAGCTGAGGGTGGAGGAGGAAGGGGAGAGCCAGGAGCTCTGTGACCCGGGAGGTTTGTGCCACCTGCACCTCTGTACYGCTGGTAAGGAAACAGGAATGTTCCTGCTCATCTTGGGACAGTGTGCCTGTTTGATATCCATCACTTGATGTGTGTGACAGGAGAGCTTTCTACAGCCAGCCAGTGCTCTTGTGCTTTTTGTGAAAAATATCGGTGGGAGAAGTGGTAAAGGCAGGGATCTGAAACTCCTGGCTCTCCTTTTATAAACCTTCCCTTGCTTGCGTGGGTGGCATTTTGCACATTTGTGGAGTGGGGAGTGAAGGGAATCTTCTTTCAGAAGAATGGTGTTCCCGAAAACATAGRGAGAATGTGTAGCTCATTCAGAATTTTTGATGTATGTGGTTGCATTTTGAGACATTTAAGCCTGCATATTTATTCTGTATATTTGTGCAAAAGAAAAACAATGGGAAATGGACAAATTTAGGTTGCTGTTTTTCTGAGGAATGTTTTTGTCTGCCAAAATCAGTCTGGACCCAGGCCCTTTACATCCATCCTTACCTGCCAAGCAAACAATGCTGTGGCTGTAATATCATTGGAAATGATTCTGTTTAGCCTGTCTATAAAACTGCAAAACGCAAGATGCTGAGAATGTGAAAAGGGGTTATTTAGAGCATTCACTGACATGTCTCCAGCATGTTTGAACTTTCTGCTGGGGGCTGTGACCCAGCAGAGCAAAATGTGCAAAATGGACACTTGGCATTCAGGCTCAGCTTCCTTCTCTTCTGCATTGCCAGTGTCCATGGGGTATGAAGCACTTATGAAACTACACTTAGGACGAAGCCACACTCRTGTCTAATGTAGGTCACCGATCCTTTTAGGATCACATTTAGTAGTTCTTTGTAATAGTATTGTTGTAGCTTTTGTACATTTTACAGGCTCACTCTTTTTTCTTTCTCACGCACCTAATTCTGTTGAGCTGCATTTCTGACCCTGTCCTGGAGTGTCCAATGGCCCCATTTTTGCAGGACCCGGGTGGCTTCATTTACAGCTGGGGACCTGGGGCACAGCGATGCTGCTGGACTTGCCCGGGGTTACACAGACCAGGACAGGGGTGGGCACTGCTCTTTGAACTTGAGGCCTGAGACAGTGCCATGATTACCAACAGTGCTGATGGTCCTGCTCTTGGCTTCAGCTTCCACTTGTCCAAACTTTCACCTCTCTTACCTTCTCAGGTACTTCGAGAGTCTGAGATGTGTTTCTGCCACCATTTTTTCCAGTGAAACATACTCAAATACTTTTACTTAAAGTTTTCATTATATTTCTTATATTGTCTTTAGTAAGAAATGATTAATAAGAAAGGAAATTAAAACCTGAAAATATTTAGCTATCAGAATATGAGGTGGTAGTGGAAAACATTAGCCAATTTGGCAGGTTTTGTATTGTTAACCCTATGTGTATTTTACTTTATGTTTTTAATAGGAAGTTGTCACTGAGAAGGTTCATCCGCAGCCCTGAGCTTCTCAGCCTGGGAATGTGGTCCCATCACAGCTGAGTTTTATATTCAGTCCACTTCCTTCTGACTGTCTCATCTGCTGAGCTCTAAGGTGTTGATGTGAGAGATGGAGTGTTTTGGTTATTTTTTCATTTATTTGCTTTTTCTTTTGATAAAGAGAATGACACAGATCTTTTGAAGTTGTAGCTGATGCCAGGCTGTGTGGGCAGTAGTAGTTAGACAGCCTGGGTCCATCTCAGATAGATGTACACATGGATCTCTCCCTCTAAGCCATGGATTCAGGCTGCTTAGTAGGGAAAGGAGAGAAACTGGTGCTTCTTGACCCAAAACATCTCAAACTTGTGTGATGAATTCTCTGGAGAGTCTGTTCCTCTCTGTTGGTTGCAAGGCAAGTAAAACTGAAGTCTAAGATGTCTCTTGTGGGCTGACTTTGATATGGCTTGCAGGGGTTTTGGGACATGAATGTGTGACTAAGAATTTGGTTTTATTGCTCTGGTTATGTTTTAGTTGAAGGGCCCCCTCTTTCRCAGTCTCTGCTACTCTGCAACAGTTTGTTGGCCTGAGGCTTTAAAAAAGCTGAACTGATAGCTTTTTTTTTTCCTAAATGCAAGATGGGTAGTGGGTTAATGCACTTCTGCCACCCAGGCAACATTGATAAAGATGGATTGACAGGAAAAAAAAAGAAAAGCATCAGTTAAGGCAAATGGGGAGAAAAATAGTGCATTCCTGCAGTTGGGTTGTGTGCCGGCAGTTATTCCAGCCAGTTATATCTCCACAATAAAATGTAAATGAATGCAATCATTTATTTTGGAGCCTGGAGGCCTAGTGGTATGAAAAGATAAGCGAGCATTTTCCATTGTTTATTTGGTGGAGGTGGCTCTTCTGTGTCGGCTACTGTCTCTCTGATACCTTGGCAGCATCTAAATGTTGCCTTTATTATTAAAAACACATATATGGGAGTCTAATATCTGAAACGGATTAGTGTGGTGTTTACAGAAGCGTCAGCCAGCCCCCACTCCCCGCAGGCTCTCAGCATTCGTGCTCCTGCTGCAGGAGCAGTGCACAGGGAGCAGGATGCCAGCAGCTGAGAAAAGCAGAGACACAAGGCAGGGAGTGATGGGTCTGTACCGTGTGTGGTTGTCCCTGGTCAGAGGGACGAGCAGGAGAGATTGGGAGACTCCAGAGAGCTGCTGCTCTGGGGCTGAGGAGGGGCAACAAAGGAGGGGAGAGAACAATAGGACACGACAGTGGCATTGGGATAATCTCTGATCCTATTTAGGCATGTTTAATTGGCCTGTCAGTTTTTCACATCTCATGCATTTTCATAAGGATCCTTCTTTGCCTCTTGTTTTATCTTCTTGTAGCTCCTTGGATTTCCCTRTGGACAATCTCTCTGGATTTCTTTGTTTTGTGTCCCCCCCTCTTTCCCATTTCAAAGCAGTGCTGAGTTGCCTGGCTTTGTGGTGTCTAAGCAGAAAGGCAGATTCAGCAAAGGAGCTGTTTGGGAAAATCTCACATTTTCTCAACACAGAGAAATTTGGTATTGGGGTGGGGGAGGGGGATAGTCAGTGTCATAACCATGTGTGCCATCGATCACAACTCTTTTTGCACTGGTCTAGGGCTCTGGATACAAACTTACATCCCAATCATGTGTAATGTTATAGGGAATTAATTAATTTTTTTGGTCCCTCTGAAAGCTAAGATACATTTATTCTTATGATTTTTCACCAAGTATTGGCTGCCTTAAAAATACAGAGCTGCCGAACTTCTGGGTTATATAAATTCATTCAAAGGGATGTTGCTCAGTCTTTCAAATCATCTCTGTTAAACTCCTACCCTTTCATTCCTAAGTGATGCCAGACCTAGTTGCTTCATCCTCCCACAAGAAATCCCCCAGGCACATAATTAAAACCAAGCCATCCTTGTAAAGCCACTGGCCGAGCTTGCCAGAATTGTTCGTGCATTTCTTGTGGCTTTGAAGTTCACAAGTACTGGGACTTGGAGGGATGTGAGGACCCACAGAGATGCAGGCAGAGGAGATGAGGCTCTGCWGTGATCTCTGATGGCTGCTCTTAGAGCTGGGYTTGTCCCACTTGATCCRTGGGGTAAAGACAAAAATCTTCAAMTAGGTGCCTGTCAGAGTGGGTCCCCTTCAGAATGGGACTGCACCAGCAACAGAGACCAATACAGCATGGCCAGGCTGCCCAAAAGGTTTGGGTGCTTTAGGTGTCTTTATGCTGATGAAACTTGAAGCCTCTCAAAGAATCTCATTATCTGGGTTTTGGGCCAGGTGCTCTGAAAATTGTGGGACAAAGCTCATGAAAATCCAGGGGAGTGTCCCAGACCCCTCAGCAKGGGAGATGGGAAGAGCTGCAGGTGGTGGAGGCCAGGGATTGACATTTCCTGCTTAGGAAGAGGCCCCTGTACCTCACGTCTGCAGAAGTGCAGCTGCCATAAAACTCTCTGTGTCCCATCAGCAGGGTGGTTTTCACAAGRCTTTTATGTGTTTTGTGATGACAGCTTGGTTTGTGGCAATTTATTGTCCTGCAGGGTTGTCTTCTCTGTTTATATCTCATGGGTCTCATTGTAGAGCAGTAAATCATTGCAAAGCTGATAGTTTAGTTTCCAGCCATAAATTCAAATGCTGGAAAAAGAGATTTGTTTATTCCTCTGCCTCTGTTCTTCGAATGTGGTTGTTCATAGAGCTCTGCATGGCCCCAGGTGTGAAGATGATGTTTGGAAAAAGCACTGGTGACTAAAATAGTGTGAGGAACCTCTCAGTGAATTTTTGTATGGGAATCCAAGACGTGAAGTGATTTGGACAAGGCTCTGCATTAGGGGAGGTGGARAAACAGGAAAGGGAAAAAGATTCTTTTGGCAGAGTGTTGGCACAAGGCTGGGTCTATGTGTGCTGCATTATCTAGTGAAGGTCATGGTCTGGGGATGGTGCTGGAGCAGCAGCAGTCAAACAGCTGAGATTAAACCTCTGAGGATCCTGGGGCAGCACTGAGACCTGGCACCAAATGTTCTGCAAGGGAGGGCAGAATAGTTGCTGGTAGAAAACCTAGAGTGGGAATTAATGTATGGCTCTGAAGAAGTCAGGGTTAATTGCATCRAGGCTGGGATGTTTGTAGATAAAGGCAAAAGATCCCAAGAAAGCCACGGGCTGGAGACCCTAATAATCCTCTCTCCGCCCGTGCCCTGCGGTGGTGAGCGAACTGTAAATGAAGCAGTTATTAGCAGCTCTGCTCATAYCACAAGATATAAACTGGTCTATTGAGCAAGAAAGAGTTGGCCTTTTTTAACCTTTCAAAGTGATTTCCCTTGTGGGGACCAGCAGAAGGAGAAAGCTCTGCTCCTGACGGGAGTCGGGTGCCCTTTCAAAGCCCCAGCAGCTCCGCTCTSCCTCTTTGCTGCAGGGGTTATGGAGCTGCATTATTATAGCYCCTCCTGGGCACCCAGTTGCACGTCCTGCAGTGGCMATGGAAAGGGGATTGCWGGCATTCACTGRAGATTCAGAGCTGACTAAAAGCTCRCAAATGGTTATGGTCTCTCAACTTCCAGCAAACACAATTGTACAGAGAAAGCTTTTGATCAAACAGATTCAGTCCATTGTAATCAAACATAATTTTTGCTGAGAAAATATTCTGTTTCAACTTTTTCAGCAATTAAGCCCTTCTACATTTGGACTGTTTGGTGCTAGAAATTAATTAGTTGATAATATTCTCTTTAGAATGAAGACAAATGTTTTTATGTCTTTGCTGAAGGCTAATATTTGCAAAAAGAAAAAGAAAAGTAGATGAGTTCCTTAAATCTCTTTAATCTTCTGATAAAAATACTTTCTTACTGTTGAGCTTTCCTTGAATTTCTRTGTGCCTCTTTCTCACATTTCATATAATGCCAAGTGCCAGAGAGTGGATAAATAAGAGCTGCAGGTTTCAGCTKTCAGAGGATTGGAATGATCAGATTCAATCCAACCCTTCCATTTTGGAATCACCTGTAATAAACACCACGGAAATGAGTGAAAATGTCCAATGAGACAGACCTTTTTATTCTTCAAGAACAAGTACATGAATGCTCAAATGATTAGAGGTGGCATCCACACCTCGCTTGCTTATCACATAGTTGCAGAAGCTGTGTAGTTCCGTCCTTTTTGCAGCCAGATCTTGAATTTGTCTGTGGCTGAGACAAGCACAGGTGAGCCTGGAGGCCAGTAGCTGGATTTTCTAGGGAAGCAGAGGCACATACTGAATTAGCTTCTCAAAATATTCTGCAGCACTTGCTTTGGCAGCTTTCCTGCAGTTGAAAAATAAAAATAAATAAGCAAAGCCAGACAGCATAAGAGTTTTAGAAAAATCCAGGCACCATCTTTCCTCTGATCCATATAAAGCCTCACCTGCAGGATGCGTCACCACTGACTTTGGAGCCAACCACTAATTCACTGGTGGTGGGACCAGCTCATTAATAAGGAAATTCAAATAGAGAGTGTGAGTTTCAGGCTCCCTGATTATAAACCACAGCTTTGACATTGTTTTTAGATATCAGCTTCAAATAGAAGGTGTAGACTGAATCACAGCCTTTGTGAAGGGTTGAGTTTGGCATTTCTGAYTAGGGAAATCAATTTGGCAATTCCGGGATGAAGGAAATGTGGGCTATTGGGATAGGAAAATACTTTAGAAATGGGGATAATAAATGAAGTCTGAAGAGAGTAGATGTGGGARATGGAGTTCTCAAAGTCTCCCTTGGATAACAAAAATAAATATCTCCCTTAGCAGGATGTATGAAATTGCTGGTAAGTGGTTTTCAAAATACCAGCTGTTGGCCAGATTCAATCCATTATTAATTATGCCATCATGGTGATAATTGTTTCAATTTAGACACTTCCCAAACAAATCTSTAGTTAATTAAAGGTGCAGTCAGTTCTTGGAAAAGTGAGTATTGGGCCACTTCTGTGATGGTGCAGCTTTGGGTCTGATAACCACAGGGTCTGGCAAATCTGCACCTACTATCAAATGGAGTGAGAAATTCAAGCCTTGTGTGAACAGAAAAAATGCTTAAAGTAGGAAAAATTGATGATGAATTTTCAGATGGATGAATGGATTTACTCAGGGCTGGGCTCAGTTTCCTGCTCAGCTGTTGGCTCCCAGTTTGGTGGGCAGGCCACTGATGGGCAAATTTTCTGCCAGAGTAAACTGGTACAGCTGTTTTGCAGATGAAAAAACAATGCCAGTTATGTGGCAGTGGATTTGGTCATTAGATTTGATAGTGGAGAAGGATAATTCAGCTTGATGTCCAGTAAAAACASAGGCCAAATATTTCAGCCATGTATCCCCGGCAACTTGGACAAGACCAAGGCAAACCTGTTTGGTTTTCTGGTAGGCACACATCTAGTTTTGATTTAAGGAGACCAGAATACAGGCARTGAACTGGCCTTCATTAATTTATTCTTGTGAGTAAAACACCTTTACTGGTACTATTTTGGAAAAGGCATCTGTCTATAACATTTTAAAATGGAGATTGTGCTTCTAATTTGTACTTCTCTTTCTTCACCTCTCCTCCTCAAGCCCCACTCAGTGTGATATGTGAATATCTGTATACTGTAGGCAAAATAACCCTTAGTTGAGGTTTCTATAAGCAAATATAATATTGGTGCAATGTGTTTAACGAGAATAATAAAATTCTGTTTAATGGGTCCTTAAGACCTCTTGAAAATTTTGCTATTGATTAATAATTATTTAACTTGAAGCTTCCAATGTTTTGCTTAAAAAACAAAGTAGTTTTTTACTGGATTCTAAATATTAGTTACAGCAAGTCTACCAGCACAGCATTCTTTTTTGAAAGGTGCATATACATCCTAGTATGAGCAGTACTGATTCTGCACGGTTATTTGAATTTTCCCATATAACATGTCTAAAGTGAGGCTGTTTTAATTTCAAAGCTAAACTGCAGGTTGCAGTGACCACAGCTTTCCTGCCATCCTTTCTAGGACTGATGGTGCTCTGCAAGTAACAGATTTGTGTGTTATCTTTAGCTGTGCTCACTGCAAAGCACTGCAGCTGGCACTTAAACTGGGGCACAGAACCTGCTTAAAAGGGAGATGCCTTTTGGCCTTTGGCTTACTAACTGTCTGGGCTGTTCGTGGCTAATTGCTTCATTAGCACAACAACAATGTAAAATACAGTGAGAAGACTGTTGGGAGTACATACATGAAGGCAGAGCATGACCCCTGTCTAGGCAGGCAGCATTGCAAGAGCCTTTCATTCTCCCAAGTCAATTGGCAGTCGGCAGAGTGGCAGAACAGCACAAGGAGATAAGACTGTTTTAATTTCTTGCTTCAGGAGTCTCAGCTGCCTCCTTGGAAAGACTGATGCCTTGTCCATGGATTCACAGATTGAGCAAACATACTGTATCATTTAATTATTAAAGGATGGCTTCAGCATTTCCTGGCAAAATAACCATGGTTTTAGGCTGAATCCTGGCAGCAGTGTTCCACCAGCAGGACCACTCTCCTTAGTGTGGGCAACAGGCAGTACCAGTTTTTTGGTCACTACTCTTTTGGATAATACAGCTCTCCTAACCCCATTTCCAAATATCAGTTGATAAAATAGTCATAGTAGGAAGAGGTGTCCACAAGTAATACTGATAGGCCTCCAGCTRGAAGYTCAAGAAAGGAGCATAGAGGTGAAATGCTTAAATTAGTTACTTCTCAGCTATAGGACATAATTCAAATGTCATTCACCCACTTGAATTGCAGAAATGTGCCCGAAAAATCCTATGTGTGCAGCCTTCCTGCCAATCTGGGGTGTGACTTATGGAGGGGAAAAATGGGAAGACGTTGTCAGCACATATGGTGCTTACACTTGGCTGCATTCCTGGTCTCAGCAAATGCAATGGTGAAAATAAGGAATTTCTCCAAAGAGCTTCTTGCTGATTTCTCTCAGCTGGTGCTACAGAGGGCCCAGAGTAGTTCTGATTCAGGGGATCAGATAATTGCATGTAGTTGAAAACTAAACATGGCATTTCTCATGAAGTGTCCTTCTGGTGAGTTTGTGAAAAGTTGTACAACATGTTCAGAGCTTGTATCAAAACATAAGAACTTTCAAAATATTGAGGGTGAGGGTTAATGACTGAAGCCAGTTTGCCTTTTTTGCTGARCACTGATCATGACACAGTGTCACCTGCATAAGTTATTGTCAGGGTAATTAAACCTAATAGTGGCACATAAAACTTCCCCCCCCCATGTGTTGCTCTGTTGGAGGCTATGGCACTACACAGGGAAAGCTGTAGCCATGCTAATTAGGATCAGGCAAGGTACTCTAAAAGCATAATTTAGACCATTTCCTTTTGGGAATTGTCTACTAATGAGCGTGGTTCCAATGAAATTATTCATTGTTCACACTGTCACAGGATCATTTATTAAGGGTAATCAGTTAAAGCAGTACAGGTGCCAGTGTGGGCAGAACATCATCTTCCACTCCTCTATTTTTGACAATATCAACAGGTGATGAGAAGCAAGTTCAGTTTGGCTTTGCTGATCCGCCAGTTTTATCCCCCCAACCCAAACTATCACATTTGTTAGCAGCATATTTGATTTAACAGGCTCCAAGAGGCAATAAACTTGGATTCTGGGGTGTGTTCCATGGCTTTGGGGAGGGGTGAGCCCCTTCTGGCTACGCTGGTGCTGCTCTGCTGTGCACAGCAGATATGGGTGTTTCTGTGGGAATTCCTGTGCCAGGAAGGGGAGCTTCACTGTCAGCACATAGCAGCCAATGAGTCTGTGGGATACCTGAATTTTATACATCAGCTCATCCTGCCTTTGGTTCAAGGCATTACTCTATTGGATTTGTTGTTTCAGCATTGATCCCACTTGCTTATCTAAGGCAGACTTTTTGTCTCCAAATGCTTTAATGCCACATTTGGCCGATGTTATTTGCTTCTGTGGCTCTCAGAGCTCCCAAGCTCTTAGGGGGAGATCTGTTTGTTAATTGCTATAGATTATCTTAATATTCACTATGGCATGAATGTTTTTGAGAGATACCTTCAGATTGTTGTTAGCAAATCTGACATATTTTTRCAGGACAGTAATCCCACGAAGTCTATATGCCCATACACACTCTTATGGAATTTACAGAGAAAAACCATCAGTAATGAACTTTGTTTATTTTGCTTTCTTTCTAAATGGAAGGTGTACATGGTTATCCAGTTTAATGTGGTCTGATGTGTAGGGATAATAAAAACACTGTTATCCCAGTATCTGGAAAAGACTGGTTTTTATTTTTTGCAGACAATGTGCAAACACCAAAAGAAAAGAAGAAAAGGCTGCCTTTCCATATAAATCTGCATTTTTCTCCCCAGAACCCGTTTTATGGGTCTGCCTGCTGACTGTACTGATRGTCATTGAAGCACATAAAAAGTAATGTAGGAACATCCTTTAAACTAGTGAAGAGAAGATGAAAATAATCAGAACAAATTCACAAAGGCAGTATTATCAGTATTTGTAACATTAATACATTCAGCTGTAACTGCACCTGTTAGTAAGGAAATACTGCCTTCTAAAATGCATTTTAGTACAGTGTATAATTTTCAGGATGTGTATTAGACACACAGGATTTTGCTTTATTATTCCCGAGGAAGGAAACAAACTGTATGGCAACTTCAAGGGAAAAATGAACTAATTTAATGTGAGCCCTACTTTGAACAGTTTCTGCTCCTTTAATTTTGTTCTGATACATATTTTTAAATGCTTACTTGAATAGAAGGCTGGGTTTTTTTCCTTACCATTTCTCTACAGGTTGCTATTAGAAAGAAAGTGAAATCATTGCCAGACAGATAAACGCAGCAGTACATACATATATTCTGAATACTATTATATTCATTAATCACATGGTGTTTTGCTTTATTTTTTTCTGAAACTTGGTGTATATTTTCATTATCCTCTTTCATTATTTGCAATGGATTCTATGGCTTGGCAGAGCCACTTCAAATACCAGACATGATAAATGGTAATAGATTTCCCATTATACAAATGCCTTTTTATCCTCTTAGTTTAATTGCTGCATTTCTCACTCATTCTATTGTGCACTCTTGATGACCAGTGTCCCCACAGTCATTTCCTGAGCTGAAATGAGGATTAGATTTATATGTGGGAGAGCAGAAAACACATTTGTTTCAGTATCGAAGAGAAGCAGCTGTGTTTTGTTTTCAACTGGAATTTCCTCTMAGGTAAAACCAATTGTCTTGGGACATTCAGCCAATTCCCCTGGTTAAAGAAGTTCTCTGAGACTCTCAGAGGAGGGTAAATTGGATCTTAATATTCGGGTTTAAGTCAGAATATGCTTAAATTCCAGTGATGAACCTAGAGAGAGGGTGAAGTGGCATAGTTTCTCTAGTCTTACTTGTAGACAAATACTTCAGCATCATGAAAGCAGGGAAGATCTGGTGCAAAATGATATTTTGATTAGAAAAAGCGTTTAAGATCCTCTCCTGCAGCTCCTGTGGAATTAATTGGAGATGCCTGTGCTCAATAGAGGGCAGAGGAGAAAAAGCAGCTGAACAGAGCAAGCAACTGTGCATGGGGAGATGGGAGTCAGCTCTCAGGCTGTCTCAGAAATTGAACATTTGGGGTCACATCAACCCCCAAGTGCTCAGGCTTTTCATCTTCTGCACAGGGCTTTGAATACATTAGTTACATTTAAATTTATCTATAGTTATATAGATATACACCTACACACCTGTCAATGCTTGCAACTCTATATAATTTTAAAGAAAACAAGAYGGAGACAAGAAGAAAATCTCTTGTGTTGTTACATTGAGATTGACCTCTAAAGTACTGAGAGTTTATTGAGTTTTGAGGGTTTGTAATGGGAATTCTTGAATTTGGAATTTGCTGTTAGCTCCTCTGGGGTTGCCATTTGTGTGTGCTGCTGAGGCTTCTACACTCAGAGCAGCTCTCCATAGCCCTTTCCCTGCTGGAAAGCTTTCTGGGTCAGTCTCTGTTATGTTTTCCTTTGGTTCCAAATTTATACCTCTGAGTCTGAATTTGTGAAACTGTTCATGTTGTCCTTCCAGCCTAAAAAGTGGGAGGGTAACACCAATGACTCAGTGAAAAACTCAGTGGCAGAGCATCATGGAGATCAGGCACTAGTGGTGAATTATTCTGTGTCATGTCTCTGAGGAGACTCCTGGAAAGCCACAGTGTGTTGTTTCCACAGACTAATGGCTGCAGGCAGCAAATTGCAATCTCCAAAGTCATCTGTGGGATCAGCAGAGATGTTGGCTAGAGATAAACTCCCAGATGTCCATCTATTGAGGGCAGCCTTTAGCCCTCAGGTATTGATTCAATCATGAAGCTTTCTTCTACACATCCGGAGTTTCCCCATGGGTTCCTGGAAGGCACCTCTGAGCYCCCCTGTGACCATGGTAAGAGCATTGAGAACCTCTACTGCTGCACTGTGAGTTCCCATAGAGAGTGAGGAATTTTTTGCTTATTCAGCTGCTGGGAGAGGCTCAGCTCAGCAGAAAAGGTCAACTAAAGTGCTACTCTGTGTGATTTGGTCTAAAAGTCACATGAAAAGGAGTAGTAACATACTGGTCAGGCAGAGTCCTCAGCAGGTGTTGCTCTTCCAGAAAAGTGTAGGGATGAGCAGGGTTAGGCAAGGAAGGCAGTGAGAGTTGTGTGCCATCATAAACCTCCTCCAAAGTCCTTCCACAAAAAAAATAATGTGAAGTTTGTTTGGGAAGTTGATGTTCAGCAGGTGCTTTGTGTATCCTTGGGATGGGGCTTTCCTCTTAGGTCTGCATGACATTGTCAGTGCTTTCTACAGAGACAAAAAGTTCTTATACAGAGAAGCTTCTTTGCCCTGCTGGGGCTGTTACGAGCACAGTCCCACTGCATTTGTGCTGGGTTTCTGGTAAACTGCTCCCATRAAACTGAGGGCTTTTATCTCCTTTGCTCTGGTAATCTCTGGATTAGCTTTCTGGTGAAGTAAAGCATGCACCCGCGTGTGCTAAGGAATAATCTTACTTTGCAAATTAATATGTTAATGTAGCGCCAGATTCCCAGCCCTTAACAGTGGGAGACTGGTGATAGGTTTAAAACATCAATGTGTGATTTTATTCATCTGGACAAGATAACAAAACAGCCGTGCACTGAAAGTGCCGAAAAGGGTCTGTGCCCCCTTCTAGCGCAGTCTTTGCCATCCTCCCCACAGAAACCCTTCCCTCTCACTCCCTCTGCCACTGCCTAAAGCTTGACTCTATTTCACAGTAATCATACATTAATTTCGAGCCGGCAGCCCCTCGCAGAGCCAGGCAGAGGTGCGGAGGGAGCAGCGGCACAGAGCCATGTGAGCGCAGCGCTGGAGGCTGCAGGAAGATGTTCGCTGTGTCGCTCAAGTGCCGGCTCGGGGTGGTGAGACGGAGGAGCAAAGGTACGGTCAGAGCGGAGCCGCTCGCTCCTGCCTGCGACAGGGACTTGGAGGGCACTCACTCGAGCATTTGCTTTTCCTTAGCTGGGCAAGAGGAAAAAAGCTACATGGTCTGTGATTGATTTTCACCCTCTGTGCATTGGCAAGCGGGCGTAGGATTATTTTAATTTCTTGCATGTCCTATATTTTTCAGATGCTGGTTTATTTTTTTTTTTTTCCTTATTCGTTTGCCATGGTTATTACTACAGTAAAGTAGATTTAGGTGTGCCTCAGAGTCTCACAAGGTTTCCCTCCTCCCATGTGGGAGCTGTTACCTTGCAGGGAGAAGCACTTGGGTGTCGGACTCCACCAGACTGTTAGGGAGTCATGGTGCCAGTCCCTCCCTTCACTCCTTCCAGAAGGGGAGTGCGTTGAAAGGATGAGAAACCTGGCAGGATAATCGGGAGAAAATTAACTTTGAGAAGATTTGAGGAACAGGAATATTTTATTTCAGAGCAAGTTGATCTGAGACAGGACAGTTTCTGTACTCACCATCCTGCAGTGTTGCATGTGATCAGAAGTTTTGTTGTGCTGGACTGTGGTCCCAGGGTCCCTCGCCCCCAGTTTAGCTGTGTGACTRTTTGGAGGTCTCTGCGCTCACGGGGTGTGCTGTAGCTGGGGCTGTCCTGCTGCTGTTGCCTTTGATTTCTGGAAGTTTTGCATTTTAATRGAGCCTGGAGCAGATCTCACCGCTGGGAGCTGCTCTCTCCTGCGCAAACCCTTCCAGCCGGCGGCACTCCTGCAGCAGATCAAAGTTCTTTGCTGTTAAGGAAGATGACCCGCATTTTTATAGGGACGTCTAAAGCAAAACAGCTTTTAGGGGCTCAGTGTAACTTGTATGCTATTGATTCCAGACTTCACTGAATGCATAAACTCAGCTTTTAGCCTCACTTAAGGGGAGAGAGACTTACATGCTGATGCAAGGATCTGTGTCCTGACACACAAACTCTTTCAGGACTGGCAGGTACAAAACTTTGGTAGCAAAGAAAAAGGCCTGAACACTATGCACAAGTTTCTGAGGTGGACTAGACCTCCAGTGTGGGGTGTAAATCCTATGTGTGACTTGCCTAGTGAGTAAAAAAGTATTTGCTCAGATCAAGGTTGCAATTCTATGGGATGTGAATAGAGCAGGAGCCTGAGGGCTGCTTCACTTGACCTTGGTTACCGGGGTGCTAAGAGAGCACAGGGAGCATATGGGATGTGATTGTCCCACTGTGCTCCTTCATCCAGTGTGTGCCCAGGCAGTGAGATGCTCTCTTGTGCTCCTTGCTGCACACAAGGGCACTTTCACCCCAGGGTTACAGTCCTGCTGTGGCAGCCTTGGAGCTGAACTTATTTCAGATGTATGAATTTATATTTGTTATCATTTACCTTTGACAGTTTATCCTCATGTTTCTTTGTTTCTTTGCCTCCATGGTTTGGAGGCTTCGTCGGCTTCTCTCTGCACTGGGAGGAGTTTTGTGTTTGCAATCAAGCAGGGTGGCACAGGCAGGATTTCCACCTTCCAGAGTGATGCCTGGAAGTGCTTGGATCAAACACAGCCCTGCGGTCCCTTTTTAGTCAGCAGATGCCAGGAAAAGATTTGGTGCCTTGTTAGTTTTTATAGTTCTTTTTCCCTGGCATGCTCTTTTGCTAAATATCTTTAAGGAATTGGCAATAATGTAGAAGATGAGGGTTTTTCGTCTGCAGTTTTCCAGGAAAGTTAGGAGTGACTATTCTGACACTGGGCAGAATAAGTGCATTTGTGCCTGCAAAACACTAAATATGCAGCCTGAGATTGTAATGAAGGAAAAAAAAAAGTTATCCCTGTACTACCTGATAAAATTTTAGTGKCTTTGGTTGAAATATTTAGAATTGACTTAGATCCACCTGCATTTCTTAGTGACAGATTTAAATGAGAGAATCGCTAATCCAATGCTAAACTGTACTTCTTTGATCAAGGATTAAACTGAGCTGGAAGTGGCTTTTGGGACTAGAGCTTTGAAATGAACAACCAGAGAGAGATGTCGTTACTTGTCATCAGCATTTTGGGTCAGATGATGTTTAAAAAACATCCCCAAAAGATTGATAAAAATAATTGATGCCTGGGCACTTTGGTACCAGAATGAGCCCATCATGACTGGGCAGCAACCAAGGATAGGAGTTGCTATGAATTATGTTAGTGAGTAATGAACTCTGCTGCATTTCCCATCTTAGATGCTCAAAAGCTCCCTAGCTGTATGTTGCATCCTAGGAGATGGTCAGGCCATTATTGAGCACTAAAAATTCCCACCACCTTTTGTAGAGAGACAGGAAGACATGGCAAAGAGGATGTGTGAAAGAGAGGGGCAGATACCCCAGCCCAGGTATTTGTCTGTCTTCTGGTCCAGGCATTTATGTGACCCAGTGTCCCAAAACCGTGCTCTGCCGGGCTCTGCAGGTGGATTCTTGCTGARGGGATACTCCTCTCTTGAAGTTGATTTTAATTAATTGTGAGGTTAGGTGTTCAAATCTCAACTATGGTGACTGCTGTTAGTTTTGTGCAGTTTTAACTTTAAATATCCTCGTAGAAATGAGGATTGATCTCCCTGTAGTAATTGCTACTCTCTGCTTCAAAACAGACTCCTTCCCCCTTTCTGCTTTCTGTGCTATTTTCTCTTCCATCCCTCAAGCTCTGTCTGTGCCTTCCCAGCTAATCCCCTCACTTCGGGGAGAAATTCTTGCTGTCAGTCGTCTTGGATTCCTGCTTCCCTTCTCTCGCTGAGCCCTTGAGCTTTTTCTGGCATGAGGAACATTCACAGTTAATCCACCAGGCATTCATCTGGTTGGCTGGGGCTGGCAGCACTTCCCTCCCACAGCTCTCAGCTGTCTTTGGCCAACATCAGCTTATGCAGCTGTAGGGCTCCTCAGTCCTCTTCAAGGACTCTTGATCCTCTGCAGAAGGTGCTGCTTAAGACCCCAAGGAACATAGAGTCACTTGTCCAATACAATAATTAAACTTTCCTGAGTATTAGTGTGTTTTTCCATTAGAAAAGCTMAGTGATTTCTGTCGGGTCATGTTTGTCATTCAGCTGAGCTCAAATGGGACTGTTTGGGGAGAGGTGGTTGATGGTTTCCTGCCCTGCTACCCCCCAATTACTGCAGCAAATCAACTGTGTTTTATAAATAAGTAAACAGAAGCAGTGGAGAGTCTAAATAATTAACCATATACATGTGTYGGAGTGAAAAGTAGCAAATGAGACAATTCAAAGGTGCCCTCACTGTTTCCCCTGCTTTCCAAAGCCTGCAGCCCAAAGGAAGGGGGGCTCTGAAAGATCAGAGCTGCCTGAGCAACCAGCAGCACACACCAAGGGGCCTGGAACCCCCCTGCCATGGCAGAGGAAAGGCTTGGGTACTTGGTTTGAGACATTCAAGCTCTAAACGTGTTTATTTTTGTCCACTCTAGTTTCTCCTAGTGTGTGGTGTTGAATGATGTAATGAAAGYAATTTTGCTGCTCTTTTGTCAAAAGCTGTCATCTGGAACATGCCAGGCGTCATATCCTGTGAAAGAAAATATATATTCTGCTTTCCGTTTACATACCTCTGTCTTTTTCAGCCTTTTAAGCTTCACTGAGTCATGTTTACTTCTTTCTTTCCTGGACTCGATGCTTTCTCTTGCATTTTGTTTTTCCTCTCTTGTGTTTGACTAGGAACTGAGAAAARTAAATAAGCAAAGAAATAACACCCTGAACCCCCCAGGAATAAACTAGAAGAATATGTTCWGAACAACTGTCACACAGAATGAAATTTTCAATAAAAACTCAATGTGAGAACAGCAGCTTTTATAGTGAAACCCAGATTTTCAACAATACCACATTTGAGCATGTAGGCATCCTTGTCCCTTAGATGGAAGTTTCTGTATCCTGTTGGGTGTAGGAAGATGTTTGGTTTTGTTTCCATGTTTTTATTGAGAACAGTGTCGTGGGAATCGATCCCAAGAAAGGGGAACATGTGCTTGCACCTCTTCACCTTGTTTGCTGTACAGCAGCATCGCGTTGTAAAGCGTCCTGGCTGTGTTTCATAGCAGGAGTGTTGCTGCAGTTGGGTTTCTGTCACAAAAAGATTTGCTCACTGCAGGAAAACGAGAAGTTTTGGATCTCTACTCAGCAAGGGAAAAGAATTAAAAAAGGGCAAACATGTAAGGTACCTCCATCCTGTGGTGCAGTGCCAGTCCAGAGCACTGCACAGCGACGTGAGAGAGTGAAAAATTCTGTGGAGCTTCTACTGCTGGAGGACAGAGCTGTGGTTATTATTGTATTTGTCCTCCAGGCCCAGAGTAGCCAGTAAAACAAAGCAGATGGGCAATCAATGCACAGAGAAACCAGACTCATCCCCCAAATGAAGCTRTGGTGCTGAGGGTGAGCCCGTGGTCTCAGAGAGCTGAGTGCAATTTTACCGCTCTCACTTGGCCACCTTTTCTTTAGGATGATCGCTGCCTCCCAGGATTTATCCTCACCTGCCTGTYTCAAAGCAGAAGGCATCTTGGAGGTGCTGCTGTGAATATTTATGGAGCTGTTCCCGCTGCAGCAATGAAAACCAGGCAGTGGTGAACGCAGGAAACTCCCTCAGCCCAAACCACAGAGCTGGCRGTGGCTGTGATTCCTTTTCTGTCAGCGTGGCTACGCTTCAGCCCTTTCCATATCTCATTAATAACTCATGATTGGGCATGTTTTATTT
The DNA here is from genome assembly GCF_030028575.1 of Malurus melanocephalus. Classification (NCBI taxonomy): domain Eukaryota; kingdom Metazoa; phylum Chordata; class Aves; order Passeriformes; family Maluridae; genus Malurus; species Malurus melanocephalus. Next base: position 2,389,617 of record NW_026623256.1, on the reverse strand, counting down.
ATGTGTCCAAATGAAGCCCATTTTTCAGCCTGATGCTGTAGCATCCCAGGTGACTGTCACCTGCTCTGAGCACRGTGCGGTTCCTTCAGCCCTAGCTCATCCCTCATCTTCCTCCAGGCTCCAGCAGTAGAGAGGATATTGATCTCTTAGGGGGTAATTGAATGAAAAAGGCCCCTAGCAGCCTAGAGGCAGGTGATAAATCCTTGCAGGGAAGCCGGTGTGCAAGACAGCGTGTCTGAGGTGGCATTAACCCTTCCTGCTGAAAAGGTACAGCGTGTGCTGGTACCCYGTGTGCAAACTCTGCCCGGATCCCACGTGTGCTTTGGTTGGAATGGGAGTAAAAGGCCACCCTGCCCTGCTGTGGATACATCACACAAGAGCATTTGCACTGACCCTTTGCTGTGCAGGGAGTTCCACCCAGGTGGTTTGGAAAATCTGGGCCTTTATTTTGACCCTGTAAAAAAGAGGTGAAATCCTTATGTTCCTGTGCATCCTTTCTGTTTTCATGTAAAACCATGTGGGGGTTTTGGGGGGTGTTGTTAGAACTAAAAACAGGGGCTGGGGACTGTCCCATACCTTCCCTTTACGTTACTGCCATAACAGTTGGTTGTGCTGGTGGTTTTAGTGAGCATCTCTTTTCTCTGTGACAGCTACTCATCTGTCTCCCTTGAGAAAAGTCCAGGATGGCAAGAGCAAGTGCCTGTTATTGATGAAGTCTTGTTTATGTGGATGGATTTGCCCATCCCATCACCCTCTGTCCCATTGTCCCCTGGCACAAGGATGTGTCAAAATGACACTTGGGCATCTCCTGAGGCTGGGAAGYGTGGCTGATTTGCATCTCTGACTTGCACGTTCAGACAGACATTTTTTGAGAACAAAAGATAATTTCCTTAACTCAGATGACATTTAATCTGCTTTGTCATAAAGAGGAAAACCATGCCTTGAATTTGGAAAGCTGTAGAAGGTCCATGAGGTCATCACTGGCCTTTCTGCAGAGTACGTGAGCGGAGGAAATGCAAATGCACGTGGTACTGTGGTTTGATAGTTGACATTTAAATATTTTTCAAATAAAAACCACTTCACCAAAGCTGTAGAATGCAGTGAGCTCAGGGTCAATAGAAACAACATTTAAAAATATTATTTCAGAATTAACATCCTGCTGCTTATAAGGTGTGTCTGAAGTTTCTTTTTTTTCTATTCTGTATGTGTCACCAGAGAGAGYTTGGGTGTTCAAACCATGGATCTAAAGGAAGTTGTTTTCCCTCTTTGTCACTGTGCTGCTTTCCTCTTGACTCMATTCCTTACATACAGCTATGGGACTTGTTTTTTTTTTCACAGTTTTCTAAGTCAGTGAATAATGCAAAGCGGGTTGGAAGGCAGCATTTAAAACAGGTGAGGAAATACCTTGATCTCCTTTTCTCCTGCACCTTTACAACTTTTTATCCATAGCATTCTTCCCTCGTGTGCAGGCATCTGACTTTGCRTACTCACAGGGATGTGCCAAATCATGATTCTTCATTTATTTTGGAGTTGACAGGGAATCTGCAGTGGGTCTGTCTGGAGGCCAATCTGCTCCTGTGCCTCAGGGCCATGTCAAGGAGATTGTATTAGCTTCTCTGCTCTCTTAGTGTGGCACTAAGTACTTTCCTTTTAATTGCAAAGATCCACCTAAATTTGACAGAATTGAAAGTCTAAAATCACCCCATGGGGACCCTCAGTAAATTCTGTGTAATGCTGTTTTCCTTTCTCATCGAAGTCTTAACATTCGGGCTCCTACCAGCCTGATCTGTGCCTCCAGTGTGACATCTGGAACAAGACAAAATTATAATCCCCTATCAGTAAATATGAATCTTTTTCTTTAACTTCTATATTCACCTAGAAAAATACATTCTTAAAAAATGCTAGAAAGGCAGGAACTGAAGTTATCTACAGACAGACCTTACTAGTATGGGAAGTTTTATCTATTTCCTGGTAGATCTAGGCTTTCTATCCTGTCTCAGTGTCAATACCTGGTAAGGAAGTAGGTTTTTATTTCCTGCTTTGAAGGAATTGCTATGAGTAGTAATGGGTAAAATGAAATGAATTTATTGACTACCAAAATATTTTAACAATGCATTGCAGAAGAGTAAGAGGACAAAAATAATGTGAARTGAGGTTTCAGCATTCTGGCTCTGGTGGAGTCTTGAGATGATAACAAGGCCACATACTAGCGASGTATAAAGGTCTGTATTTTAATTTTGTGTTTTTGTAGTCTGGCCAAAAAAGATGTTTCCATGAGTTACAGATACAAATAGGAAGCTAAATAACATTGACTTTTGCTGTAGGCTGGAATTACGGTAATTTTTCAATTACTTTCAACAAATCTGGTGGCCGCCAGCTGTTCTCTTAATGCAACTGTTAGCTAATAACAAGAAGTGCTTCCCTTGCTTTCTGCTTCCTCCTGGATATGTTGTGCTGGCTCATTTAGCTCAGTAAAAAGAAGTGATCTGTCTCCTTGCGGATTGTGTTGGGAGGGGGTCTGGATCCCTCTATTCACTTTTTACTCTGTTGCATGAACTACTTACACCCCATTGTACTCAGCAAGAAAAATAGCACTATGTGCCTCATCCTTGAGTCTAAATCCCTGAAAAAAAAAATCCATTGTTTTCTTTTAATATGGGTTTATAAAAGCTTTTCTTTAAATGTGCTGTGTTGTGCATTTGAGGCTCACTGGGTCTGACATGCTGGAGTCAGGGTTGTGTCCTTGCCCGGGCTGGCAGCCTAATGCTGAACTCTTCTCCTCTTCTTGGTTTCACTCAGCTCCTGAGGGTTGTTGTAACCTAGTTTTTTTGTGAGCGATTTCCTTTCCTCTCTGTTCCAATTGCTCTTTTTGCTTTACGGAGTACAGCCAGATTAATCATACAAAGCCATGGAAATCAACAGCAGTGTGTAATTCAGGGCTTGATGACTGACTGTGGGGGGGCATGAGGGAAGGGTTGTTCTCTTTACAAATTGCCACATGATATATCAATCCCCGAGACACRTGTCTGCGTCCTTTTTTTACAATCTATTTCAGGAAGCACAAACCAAAAGGAAACTAAGTGCCTTTTAAAATAAATGGTCTGTCTTCRCAACCTATACGCCCCTTCTCATCCAAGTGTATTGGAGTGTAGCAGAACAGTCATGAGATAATGTTTTCTCCTCATACACACTCTTTTTTTTCCACTGAGAAAACATGCCTGAGCCGAAAATGAATGCTTTGGGCATTTGTCCAGGATCTTGCAGTGGGTCGCTTCATGCTATTGCTGTGTCTGTGCTGCTTGGGGAGATCAGCATGCATTGCACTGGGGCCAAATGCCAATTAGAGAATAAAAGGGATTACAAACCAACACTTGCTGAGGTATCTTCGTGCGAGCATCACTTTAACCGATGCTTCAACATGAAGTTAGCAGAGGCTCAGCACTGTCTGTGAGGAGACGTAGCCTTTTCTCAGCTGGCATGTAACCAGGAGGAAGTATCAGCCTTTTTCACTTAAAGGCTTTGCACATTACTCTTGGGGTTTTCCCCCCTCCTCTCTCTGTTTGCTTGTATCTTGTTTTGCTTAAAATACATTTGCATATCTTTAAAAGTTTTGGGAAATTWGGAGTATAGCTGATACCTCTGGCAGTAAGGAAGGCAGAATTTTTTCTCCATCTAATTTCTTCCCAGCTCTATTACAATCATATAAGTGGTCTAAGAAATGGCGGTAGTTGGGAGTTTTTTAATTAAAAGGCAGAATTGGAACTCAGAGATGCATGAGCTCTGCAGAGCTTTGATGCACCTGCTTTCTAATCACAGTCAGAATAAAGAGATATTTTTGTGAGAAATAGGTARTGACTGGGTGGTCAGGATATTCGTGTGAGTGCAGAGATCCCAGCTCAGGTCCCTGATGTGCCTGATTTAGATCTGCAGCTGGAATTGGCATCTCAGGTTATTTTAGGTTATCAACTATGACATGTACAGCTTCTGTATCATCATAGAAACAACAAAGTTCTGCTTTTGCAAGACAAAAAAATACTTCCCCACTTGGATTCACTGCCAGTGCAACAAGAAAAGCACAGAGATATGAATCCAATAACACAGATCTCTCTTCCTGAAATAATTCTTCCTCTGGCTCTAAGTGAGGCCTCCAAGGGTAAGCATTGTTTTTTTCCGATATCTGTTCGGTGATCCCTGCTGGAAAATAAAATAATGCCCAGTTAGTTTACTTTACTAGCTGCTGTTGCCATGTATTTGCAATATCTGTGGTTTTATATCCCAGAGGTATTGGCAAGGTTTTTCTTTCACAAAATCATCCTTGATTGATAAAGCAGAAAGAAACAAYTCCTTTTTGTTTCTATGATGTGTAGCTGAACAGTTATAAAGATGAGATGTTTTCAGAAAGCGAGGAATTTAAATAGTAATAATATGCTGTCCGTATTCCATCGGTAAAGCAAGCATTGCTTTCCTGAGCAGTTCATTTCTTACCATTTTCTTTCTTTGAATCTATTGTCATGTTTTCTGATGAGCTCCCTTCCTGCCCTGGAAGAAGCTATTGCTTACATTTCTGTCTTCAAGCAATGATTGTAATAATAGACACTAAAATGACTCAAAAAATTCAGATTCTAAAGCATCCACATTTATGCATTCCTTTCTGGGAAGAGAACAGGAAGAAATACAGGGAGGGGATAAAACAGAGTGATTTCAACAACAAAAAGCCATTCTAGCATTTCTTACAGGGTAATTAAAATGATTGTGGTGTTTCTGATACGTTTTTATTGGAAAACTGTCAAGAACTGAGCTCTTGCTGAGCAAATTCAGGCTTTGTTTGCGTGTCTGTCTGGCTAAGGTGCTATCATTTGGCACAGTTGAGCAGGCTGATTTCAGGTTGCCAGCAGCACAGGAGATGTGCTGATGGTTAAAGCCTCTGGTGCACCCTGATTTTGGGAACTTCAGGGGGTGAAGTAAACCCTACACAAGGCCTCACCCTTCTGCACATCCATATTACTGTTGTTAATACAGACAGATTAGCTGCAGTCTTGAGCTCATGCCCCCAGTCCCTAGGGAAACACCCGATGAGAGAACAAGAGCTGGGTGCTGTTCCCACTCCTGGGCATCAGGTGAAGTTCAGCCCAAGGACAGGACATCACCAGCCTTTAAATCCTGTCAAAGCTGAAAGTCTCCAAAGRTGGCCTTGGGTCACAGAAGGAATTTTATTCATGCATGTCCTACTCATACATGGGTCAGAGCCTGGATATCCTCTGTCTTCACTCCTTGGGAGCCCATTTCATGTCCGTGCTGTCTCCCCACCACTGCCACAGGGAATGTGATTTAGAGCTGAAGTGCCTGGGGGGTGCCCAGTGTGAGCAGGGGGTTGGTGTGATGGGACCAGTGGCACAACCTCCATTGCTGACTTGGGATGTTGGAGTTTCCAGCAYTGGCTTGCCAGAACTCTGCCACACCCAGAGTATTTTCCAATTACCCCCTTTATCAGCTACTTTTACTGTAGCTTGGGGTAGCGTGATATTTTCTTTTTCCAGCAGTTGCACCACTTTTTTCTCCTGCGCATAAGCATCAAATGCTGTTTGCTGAATATTTCACTTGTTCTTATTTGGGCTGAAGGTTTCTGTTACCACTGGCCCTTAGGGGACCAATTTAGCTGCACTGAACCAGTTTTGGTGTTCAATTCCTTCTTTTCAAAGAGCTGCATTTACACATCAGTTGAACCCTTCGTATGCTGGCATTTTCCACACTTCCAGCTCAATGAATGTTTAAAAACGATATGTCTATCCTCACACACAGATATGCCTCTGCCTTCGGAATGCTGGGGAGACATGAAAGTTCTGCTGAGAAGTGGGGGAGATTTTGATGTAAATCATGTCCCGCAAGGGACACAACCTCATTCCAGCTGAGTGAGGTTTTATGCACAGAAATGCAAAATATTCAGCCCATGTATCATTAAAGGGTCATAGCARAGCCTCCTCAAGCCAGTGAGCGCCTCAGTAAATTCTGAATTGCTGACCGAGTCTCAGTTCTCTGCCCCCACCTGTGCAATGAGATCTGCTTTTACAACTGCAAACACATCCTGCAGCATCCTCTTGTTTGTGGGGTTCTTGTCCCTGGTAAATCTTGACCCTGCTGGTGTTCTGTGGTCATACCTTGATGGGCAAGCCTACAAAATTCAGTCTGGTCTGTTCCAGCCTTAGTACGAAATGCAGGCAGGGAAAATAGTTCCACAGTCTGTTGTGTTTGTCTGATAAAATACACAGGACTGAAGTACTTTTAGTGCCCATAGGATTACATTTGGATATTGGAAATGCCTCAAGTATGAGTATTGTTTTAGATTATGACTTTCYTTAATTTAACCAGAGTTGTGATGTTGATATCATGGTGGAAGAGAGAAGGCTTTGTGTTTTATTACAGGGAATTTTCAGATGTAATCGTTCTGACATCAGCACAGGGGTCTTTCCATGATGTTGGTGCCCTGCAATCACACAGAAGCTGCAGAAAAGCTCTTTTCTCTGTCTTGTTTGAATCATCTTCCCACACTCAGTTGCATAGGAATCAGTCTGTTCAGACTTTACAGGATAAAGATACTCCAACCAAAAAAAGCTCCTGGAGAGGATCCCTGAAGGTGGTGTGTGCATGTGTTCTGCACTGAGTGTGGAAATACCCCTAAGTTCTATATACTCCTTCTGAGCCATTAAGCAGGATCCTTGTTTCCTGTCAGATGGTAGCACCTGAGTGATGGATTGCAGAGCCCTGACTATTGCCTGCTTATCAGTTTAACTTCTCAAAGCCCTTTTGGAAGCCATGGTACTGTATAAGCAGAATATATCATTATTTCGAGTTTGTTTTTCTGTAGCTGTTGGCACAATGGAATCCATATGGTCTTTTTCACCCTACTTGRCATAACCCTTTCTCACTGTAGGATGGAGAAACCTGATGCAAGGGACTGTGATGCAAATGTTAGTACTTAAGATCCCCATCACAAGCTGGAGTAACAGATATCTGTGCTGGATCTGATGTGGTGTGCTGGAAAGGAAGGTGATTTACTGCTGGTACTGTAAATTATTTTACTAGTTGTGTCCTAGTATTAGTGGTTTATTTAGCCTTGAGCCCTGCACAGGGATATCCTGTGTGCAGGGTAATACACAATTTGATTCTATCATCTGTCCTCTCAGTACATCTGACTGGACAGAGCATCCAAGAGAGGCACATCCATGTATTTCCCTTTCTGTCTCGTGTTATCTTCGCTGGCTCCTGGATGCTGCTGCTCAGTTCTGCACAGTCAGACTCTGCTATTTAGGGATGGCACCAAAACAGCATTATTTGTTTGCTTTTTCTATTCTGAATGCATATCCCCCTTTCCTTAAAGCTACAGAGACAGTGGGGTGATGTGCAGAAAACCTCAGCAATGACCACCCAAAGCCTGGGACACTTCGCTCGCTCAGTTCTCCCCTCTGCAAAACATGCTCTGAACTGGCTCCTTTGGTGGCAAAGGTGTCAAKCTGATCCCCAGCAGAAACCCAAGGGGATATTGGGATCCATTTATTTATTTGTGGCATATCCTCTCGGCTTTGGTAGTCAAGTTATTAAAATGAGGCTTGTCAGCACACTGAAGAGGGTTGGGGGGCCTTTGCATCTTCCATGCGGTTTGATCCTGTGCAGCTCGTTAACACTCAGTTGCTGTTGTGATTAATTATTTAGTCTTCTCCCTTGGYACTGGGGTATAATAGCACAAACCCCGTTTCTGCTGAGATTCACAGTTCTTTGCTTTTCCCTTCAAGCCTTTCACACTGCTTCGAAGTGCAGAGCAAGGCTGTCCAGGCTGCAGCACTTAAAGAGCCCGGCAGCGCTGGAGCTGCTGCTCGCCCTGTGGCACTGCCAGGAAAGGACCAGGGCTGTACCCGGGGTGCCCATCAGTTCCAGCTCCTGCACTGCCCAATGCAGTGGAGAGCAGTGGGACAGCTGCCCCTGACTGCTCTGTCCCTCCAAGTATGGCCTCTCTGGTGGGTGCTTGTGTGTGGGGAGACAAGAGACAGGGCTGGCATCGACTCCGAGTGCAGTCAGATACAAGAATTGCAAATTGGAGGCAAACTTGTCAGCAGAGAGACTTTATTTGGGGAGTCAGGCTCAGCAGCCCTCTTCCCTTTCTCTTTTGGATACCTTTTGAACAGCTTTCAGTTCAAGTTTTTGTAATCACCCAAGCGTTGCTTCTTCAGCCTGTTGTTTTTGGGGGTGTTGCTCATTGCACTGATTTGCTGTCTCTGGTCATTTGTGCAAAGAAATGTGCCAGGTCTCTGCACGTGGCAGGGACTTGTGCCCGTTGTAGGGCAGGTGTGGGGTGACCCTGAGTGGGTGTGTGAAAGGGCATAGGGTGAATTTGGACCCAGTGGGTGCTGCGGTTGTTACTGGGGTTGTGTTTCAAATGGATGAGCTGAGAGCTGAGAGCTTGCAACACCTGAACCTGTTCTCTGGGGCATCAGGGCCAAGGACCACATGCAACTGGTGGCTGAGGCAGGGCTAGCAGGACCCCCCAGCACTGGAAAGTGCCTTTTTCCTTCCCCAGCTGTCCTTGGCTGTGCTTCCTGTGTGAAGCTGCTGGATAAGGCAAGGCCTGSGGTCTGAATAATTAGCAAGGAATTAGCTGTTTTCTTTATGACACAGTCTCCCTCSTTCCTCTGATGTTTGCATCCTTCTCCTTTCATCTCGTGCCTCTGTGGCAAGTGCCTTGCACAGCCCTGGGATGCGTGGGAGGCTCAGCCGAGGGGCAGGCAGGCKCATCCCCGTGCAGCAGGGTCTGGAGCTGCTGATGGTGTCCCCACCCTGCAGATGTGCCAGATGTGACTCAGAGGGTGTCAGTCTGTCCTTTGCCCTGCTGCAAACTCCTGTCTGCTGCTGGATGAGCCACCCTTCCCTCAGATCCATAAAATACTGAAATGCCAGCGCACCTCCCCACCAAAGGTGTTGGAAAAGMTTAGGAAACTGCTGAAGCATTCGTTTGGGTTTCTTTATGTTTTATTAGGGCCCATAAATTAAATGGAAGCTCACAGTGATGTGGAAGAGAGCCAGGGAGAGCAATTATTTGTTGGAAAGACAACWTGACTAATGGTTTGCTACGTGTTAATTGAAAGCATTGGAAATTTTAGCAATGTAACACCTGGAGGCAGCTGGTACATGAGTGTGTAGAGCAGACTGCAACAGGCTGCATCACTCAMTCCTGTTTAGGGAGATGAGTAGTAACCAAAAGCTGTTAATCAAAGAGCATCTTTCAGACTTGGAGCCAGATAATGGAGCCACAAAGCCCCAGACCTCTGAACAGCACCAGTCCTCTGATGTCCCCCTGTCTCTGTAAAGCTCAGGCTCCTGCTTGCAGACCAATTTACTGTCTCCATATGTCAGTGCTGCAGTTTCCCCAGGTTAGGTTATAATTTTGGAATTTGTCATCCCTGACAGATCTATTGGGGTGTTTCACCTGACCTCCCAAGGCTGTTCTTGGGTGTAGATCTGTGCAAACCCCTCTTTGGGGCTGCCTGTGCAGGTTTAGAGTGCAGAACCGTGGCTGCTCCTGCCCTCTGCCCACGTGCACTCACCATAACACTTTCACACACAGATCCAAGAACCTCCAACACCTCCCAGGTGGGCAGCACTGCATCCCTGTGAGCTCTGGCTCCCACCACAGCATGATGGGGACTGTCCCAGTTGTGGTGTGGAGTGCCACCAAAGCCCTTCCTGTCCTTGGGGCCACATGCAGTTTGCAGGAAAGACGTTTCCAATGGGAAAATTGTGGGTGTCTCCACCTCCAGTGTCCATTAACAGCACATAAACAGCCTGCTGGYTCAGAGATGCTGAGGGTAGCACATAAGCTGGAAAGAGTCCAGAGCAGAGGCTGGACTGGCTGCCCTGGCAGTTAGGTCATAGTAAAATTAAAATTCAAGCCCCAAATGCCCATCACTTTTTCAAACTTAACCAGCTCTTGAAATGACAGCAGACCACACCATAAGTGTGGGTACAACAGGTATAGATTTTCACAACAAAACGGAATTTTAAGAGCCCAGTATCATAACCATTGAGCCATACTGATCATGCTATTTATTAATAATTACCATTTCAGGGGCTGGGTTTTTATATATAAGCTTCCATTTATTCCATTGCTTAGTCTACTTAATGGACTATGGAACTATTCATGTTACTGGGAAGCTAATATACACAATAACTTGTGGGATTCAAGCTGTGTATAAGAATATGTTTATCTTTTCAGTTTTCAAGAAATTAACCAAAAAAAGGTAGTTCTGTTGTAAAAGAGGAGATGAAATAAAGAAAGTTAAAATGCTTATTATATACAAAAAATTGGTAAACTCTCAAAAAATCATTAAATATCTGAAATGATTTTATTTATATTATATTGCATTTTAATGTGCTTTATTATATTCTCCAGTGCCCTGAGCATCTTGACTTCATAAATAAAAGAATTATGTGGAATCTTCATAATATGAAAATTAATACTTAAATGCTTAAAGACAGAAACATTTCAGCAGGTTTTCTAAGGCTAGTGATAAGGGTTCATAAACCCTTTAATTTTTCCACTCTTAGACATTTCAGGTCAATGGAATACAAGAGGARATGTTAACAAAACCTGTGCTCTTTTCATAAGAGACTGGAGTGTTCGGAGGGTAGCTGCTCTACTGCAGCATATACATCTAATAACATCTCCAGATACTGCAATAGCAATAAAACATAACAATATTGTGTAATAACTCTATTTATCACAGTTCTTAATAACATGAGGAAAGTATGGTACAGCAGCCATCTGACCCATGCCCCCTTTCAGAGCCTTGGGCAGTTTGGGGCAGTTATTGCAGAGGGCCACAATCCATTGCTGAAATCTCTGAAATCCCTGGAACTCTTTTGTGGGGTGGTGCATGTAGTGTGTTTTGGTTCTTGGAGGAGCTGGGAGCAGGACGTGCTCGTGTGCCTGTCCCAGCTGCCTGCCGGGAGAGGTGTTGGGAAAACTAAAAAACCAGTTTGATGCAAAGACATTAAATGTGCTCACCCTGGTTTTCCTTCTGAGCTGATCTGGAATACCTACCTGCATCATTTATGTGTTTTCCTCCTAGCTTTGTGACCTGGGGGATGAGGCAGCAAGAAAGCTCTGGGGTGGGGTGTATAGTGGGAGCCTGTCTGACCATTGGTGCCCTTTCCAGCCTGGGGTCAGGTCTCCTGAGAGCTGCTGTGGCTCTGCTTTGTGCACAAAAGGATCCAYACATCACCCCAATGTATCCTCTGGGAGGGGAACTCCTCCAAAGTCCTCAGTGACCAAAGAAACATCATGGGATAACGCCGCAGGCAGTCTCTGAATGGACAGCCCCTGATTAGCACAGTGCGGGGAAACACTGGGTTCYCTTCCCTCTTGTGTACATTTGCACRTCTAATGATCACTTGGGTAGCAGACACGTAAAATTGGGTTGGATGGGGAGATTTCCAAAAGGATACTACTTGACCTCTGCCTCCCACACTTTCCAGAGCTTCTCGGTAGCCAGCAGGCATCCCAAAAGAAGATAATTAGGCTTGCGCTATTTCAACTTCCTCTGATCCCTGGGAAAGAGTTAATTACAGTCTTTTCCCTTTTGCTCAAAGGTGGCTGGGTATTATTATCAGAGCTGTAATTATTCATGCTAATTGCTTATTTGGAGAGGGAGAGAGCATGAGAGAGAGAAGCCCCAGACTCCCCCTCAGTGATCAGCAGAGCAGACCAGGTGCACTTTGCGCAGGCTGGACCGAGCAGTGCGGGGCTGGCAGGAGCTGGGGGATGCCGGAGTGCTTGTGAGCAAACCGAGRAGCAGCCCCGGTCCTGCTAATGCTGCCACCTCCTCCGGGACTGAGGAAAAAGAGCATGCACTTCTTGCAGACCTTCCTCCGGTGGAGGGCACTCCGAGGTAATTGTACTGCTAACTGGAGTCTTCGTTTGTTTTGTGGTTTAATTAACCTTTCATCATTTGTTTTGTTTTGTTTCGAATCTCCCTAAAAGGGAGCAGGGTGGTTGTGAGATGCATGTCTGAGGTTTGTGTTTAAGCTCTTCTGCAGAGATTGTGGCTGATATTTCGTTAACTGAGCAAAACTTCTACAAACCCCTGACTGCCTCTACGTTCCTGGGTTTGACTTGGGAAGGAGAAAAAGTGGTGGCATGTCTGTCCCYTTCCCCGGTTATGAGCTTCTAATAATAAGGCTGATTGTCTTTGGAGGCTTATTCCTACAACCAGATCTGGGGCTTGCCTACTAAAAGCAGTGGGTTTGAACTTYATTTGTTGGTGAGTAARGGTATCTGAAGTGTGATGGTCTTGRTTAGATGAAGGCAGCAGTACAGTAAAATTTAGTATGCTGCAGGATCTGGGACTTTGTGGGAAAACACAGCGGGAAGCTCTCTGTGGGYACACCTGGAGCAGTTTGGAGATGGTTTTGTGCTGTGGGCACGATGGCACACTCTGGCATCTTCCAAAGCGACCACTTTGTTGGTGAGGTGGGTGCTTGTTGGGAGAACTTGAGTCATGCCTGAGAAGCAATTATTTTATTTAGCTTGATTTTTTCCTGGAACAGCAGGACTTTGTGTTCTGCTTGACTAAGGTTGCAGACTGCTCCTGGTATCTAATCTCTGCATGAGTCAGTGCGGTGCTGAGCGCTCTGCTGTAGCAGTGGGCTGTTTTCTGTTGTTCTTTCCGTTTTCTCCTTAGTCTTTGATTCCTGCTGTTCTTAAGGCTGAGGAAAACAACCTTAAAAATTGCCCTCATAGATGACACAAACTAAGCAGGTTTTAACAAAATAACTGKAAGGAGTTGCCCCTGCCACATACCTTAGGATGTTCCTCTCTCCTTCTATAAAGGTGCCTGTGCTGTCCTCCTTGGACAGCAGCCATGTGCTGTGCTGAAAGCCAAACCCACTGCTCTGTCTTCTGGAGATCCAAAATGATGATCCATGTGCTTTAACTTCCTAATTGGCCATAATTATGTTTTAATGCACTGAATAATCTTTTCATCTGGATGTTTTACTACTTACTTAAATTTTGCAGGCTTTCCATGTTCATAGCCTCTTCCTGACAGAGGAATTGGCTGGGSACAGAGCAGTGCTGCAGCAGAGACTGCAGTCATCCCCATCCTCTGGGGTGGGAGGCAGGGACAGAGAGACTTTTCCTTGTAAGTGTTGGAGAAGTTTGGATTGACAAAGAGGTCAGAGGCTTGGGTAACTGTTCTAACAGGTATTGTGTTGCTGAGCCCCAGCTGAAGGTTTATTTGTAGTTTTCTAAGCCTTCTGCATGCTGATTATTGAGAAAACTTCACCWTCAAGAAGCCATAAAATCCAAATATGCAGCAGTGATACGATGAAAATCGCATTTAGTAACCCAGTTCATCCAAATCTGRATCCCCTAAAGACAGCAAWTTTTTTTCACTTCTCTCAAAATCYGTARGAATTAAGAGTCTTTTTACTTCCTGAGGCATCTGGCCAAAGTGCAGTGATATTTTAAAAATTTTCTTTTTYTCTCCATATTTTCTGACAATTACAATTTCATCCTTTGCTTTTCTGTTCCCAAGGTATGTGTAAGTGCACATTATCCAGCTAATTACTTCATTCTGCTTTCTGTTATCCGGCTAATTACAACTTACTGCTTTCCTATGGACCTTAGATCTCCCAAACACCTCCTAAATAACGCTCTTGTAGAAGATCAATGTATCTTTGTGTTCTTTCATAGCAAACCTCCCATGCTCTGCCAGCAGCACTTGCTGCCTCTGTCTGTGGTTTATTCTTTGTTGTGGGATTGCAGGGCTGTGAGTGAGTGTTGACCTTCTGGCACCAGTGTCACTCAGTGTTGACTTTCTGGCGCCTGTGTCACTCTGTAGTTCAGCTCCATGTGCAAACGCCTGGGGAGGTCAGAAATCTTCAGGCTTTTAGAGCTGACCTTTGCATTGCAGGGGTTAAAACGTGGTGTGCTGCTGCCATCCAGGAGAGGGATGCTCCAGAGSAATGTACTCTGGAGGCTACCAAAGACTGGGATCTCCCTAATGAGGGAAACACGTCCCTCTATGGAGCACCTACATATGGCACACAGTGCGTTTGTGGCTCTCATTGAGGTCCCCTGATTGTGGGGCTCTGCAGGAACAGRATTTGCTTTGAAAACGTYTACAGTTCATGTATTTTTCAAGTTYSTAAAAGGATTCCGTGATGGATTTTTGTGTCCCCTATTTCTACTTGGGTATCAGAGTATGTASGTAGGGAGAATCCTTAAATATTACTGGAATTTTCCATTAGGCTGTTGTTAGCAGGGAAACAGAAATCCTATCAAATGCTGCGCTCATAGTGTCTCTGCTGGCTTGGGCTAATGCTGGCTCTGGTCTGACTGGGATTAAGCTATTGCACCACCATGGTTTTCAATCCTGCCCCCAGGAAGGGAAGCGACAGGGCTGCCAAGAGCCACTTGTCTGCTCAGTGCTTGCTGTTGGGAGCTGATGCTGGGGTGTGTTGGGTGTGTTCAGTGGCTGCAGGGTGACCAGCAGGAATCCTGAGAATGTTAACCACCCCTCTAGCAGCAATAATAATGATAATGAAATTAAAAATTACAGCCTAAGTGATGTGGAGTGCCTAGTGCGAGTAGCTGAGCTTGTGTGTCATAGGAAGAAAGATGCAGATTGTCCAAMATGAGCAAGTCACAGCTGGAGACAGCACTGTTGCCCTTGACCTGCTGACACCCAGATTTCTGGGATGCAAGTAAGGAGGCTTGGAGCAAGACACTGCAAGTACTGGACTGGGTAGGGAGTTGGGGAGTGCAGTCTTGTAGCAGTTTGGTGCTTGCTAAGTGCCTGCCCTTCATCTGCTGTTGACCTGTGCCGGACTCAGAGCTAATCAGGACACACCCAGACAGAGCCTTTTGGAAAAAAAAAGTGTGTCTAAGCAGTCTTGGTGTGCTTTGATCTGTAAGACTTTCCTGGAAGCACCAACCAGCCTTTCAGCTGGTTGCTGTGGGAGAGAGGTTTTGATGGAATGAGATAGCACAGTTTGATTTACTGGATTTTTTAAATTCCTGTGGTAGAAATTAGAAAATGTAGTTGAAAGGCTTTGTAAGAGGYTGGCTTTGGGAGTGATGGGACAGGGGAGGCTGAATCTCCAGTCCACATCAACCACTGCAGTAGTTTGGGCAGTGTTATAATTTTCCTTTCTTTTCCTGACAAAATCCATTAATTAAAAAGTTATATCAATCAGCATTCATTGAGTTTGACAGATCTGGGATTCAGTGCTAATTCATGGAGCAACTCTACCTGGTGTGTGTGTGTCTTTAGGGGCAGGCAGCAAATCATCACTTGTCACTCTGAGTTCTTGCTCCACCTACATCCAGTGTGTCTGTGAGGAGGAAATGTGGGAGGGAGGCTCTACACAACTGGGTGAGATTAGTGAATACCACATTAAAAACCAACCAAGCAAGCCCAACATCTGTGCATTAGCTATCAGAACACASGAGCTGACAAAAGGTATCTGGGCAATGACCAAAATGCTCTTCCCAGAGAACACCTACGCTTCTCTGTGGCCACCCCAGCAGGACTCTGGACCAGGYCCCAACAGTGTGGGACTGTGCAGCCTTAGAGTGGTTTTTCTACAAATTAACCCTGGGAAATACTCCAGCTGGAAATAATTGTCTGCTCTAAAGTGTAATTCCTGCAGCAGGTGATGTTCCTTGGGGTTTGGTTTTTCACACACTTTCTGAAACAASACTTGAGGGGCAAGTGCTGACTTCCGTTTTATTTTTTTTTTCCTTTGAGATATTGCTATTTCCATTCTTTGTCCTCATAACCACTGATGAGGGCAWCCCTCATTATCCTCATCCCTGACAGCACTTGAAAACCCTTGCTCAAATCCTTCCTTGTCATTTTGTCTAAACAGTGACATGCAGTGGTGACATAATGTGACAGAGACATATGTAACAAGTTTCTATGAAGAGACATATGTAGGAATATATATATATATATATATATATATATATATATATATGTGTATAAATATTTTGGTAGCACTTAAATGTATTACCAGTTTCTCCCACATTCCTTTTGTGGTGCAGCAACTGATGGTGGGGATTTTGTGTTATCCCCAAGCTCCCAGGCAGGCACGTTGCAGCTTTCTGCTATATTCCACTTTCATGCTCAGCCACAGTTACAAGGTCCTTTATAAAGTAGTGATCATTTTTCATTTTCCAACATATACCAACTAAATAGTCTCGATGGTATTATCTTGACAACAAATAACCTGTGCTGCTCCTGCTTTGTGCTCTCTTACCCACTGTGGCATTACGCAGTTCCCACTCCACTGTTTCAAGCTGAAATCCTCACCAACTGTAAAGCTTTGCTGCTGCCACTGCATGAGGGCCTTTTGTATGTCCATCACCACAAAATGAGCAGGTGCTGAYCTGGTAGGGGTCTGCTGAGCTCTCCTGGGTGCATAACTCAGTGCAGGTAACACTTSGTAATCTTACTCCTCACACAATCAATACCATGGTGCAAAAACCTCTTGTGTGAACTGGCCTAACCCACTCCCCAACACYTTCTAGTTGGCTGCTCTGTGCCTTCAAAAAGGTCTGGATTCAGGGGCTGACGTATATTAATTTTTTTCTTTCTTTATTCTTTGTGAGACTTAATTCAAGTTAGCAGATGATTTTTGTGTCTTGCTGAGTTTACACAAGGTGAACAGCAAAGGCAATGTCTAAAGAGAATCTCATTTCTGTCAGAAGGCTGGGAAAGAAGAAGATATAGGGTATCCTGTGCTTCTGTTGGACTTGACTGTATCACAAGTTATTATGATGGCCAAGTCAGGCCCTCCTGGCTTCAATACCTGACTTTTGAATCCTGAAAAGCCTG
>NW_026623256.1:2354227-2372598 GCF_030028575.1 Malurus melanocephalus | reverse complement strand
ATATTTTTAAATTGTCCAGCAGTTATTAATTCTGATAGATCGGCTTATAGACACCAAAGCAAGAAAAAAAATCAACTGTGCTTTGCAGCAGCACCTTCTTTCTTGCAGAAAGAAAAGGGTCTTGTTGTGGCCCTGCAAATACGTGCGTGTAAGAATTAAAACATGAACCTGCATCCCTTTCTGTCGCCGTTCTGCTCCTGCAGCTCTCCGTTAGCCATTTTAAAACGCTGTGGAGCTCTCCCAACTGAAGGGATGTGCTGCTCCCTCGTGGAGCTCCACGCATTGCAGGGAGGCTGGAGCACAGCGCCGCTTTACCTTGCAGCTTTAGCCTCTGAAACGAGTGATGCTCCTTTCGGAAGGGAAAATGAGATTTTACAGGTGATGAAATGAGGGGGTTTCCTGCCTTTATTTTCCAGCCAACGCCTGCCTTGGGTTGGAGCACGTTGGAATGTATTGTGGAGCTGGTTTGGCTTTGGAGAGCGATAAGGAAGGAAGAGGATGTGATCGGTAGTGACAGGTTTCTCCAACCTGTTTTAGAGATTAGTTGGCCTGAAGAGCCYGTGTACATACCCAGGATATCAGAGGCTTGCGTGCATGTCCAGCGTGCTCCCTGCAGGCAGCTCTGTGTCTGCAGTGCTGCAGCCTGAGGCAAAGGCAGAGCGCTGAGCACTGCCAAACACGGGGTAAAACCCTCYTGAAAAGCGTGGAGCAAACCTGAGCTCTGGCTGCTCCCAGAGAGGAGGAGGAATTGCCCTGAGTTCCTCCTGCTTTGTTGAGGAATCCCCTAAATCCCACCGTCATCCAGCAGCTTATGTCTCTTGGAGAGTTCCATAAAGAAATGATGAATTTAACATGTATGCTGGAATTAGCTCCTTTTCTGGAAAAGAGCCCTCTTCCCTGCTGATGTACGGGCAGGGGGAGAGGTTGGAAGGCTGGCTGTAATCGCAAGAGGGCAGAGTTGGCTCACGGCTCCAGAGCTGCTCCAGCCCATGGAGCCAGCCCGGGACAGCGGGACTGGCCTTGCCCTTGGCACAGCCGGAGCAGCGGCAATTGCTGTCTGTCGGCACAAATGTGACTCCATCCCTCTGACTGTGCCCTTCAGCGCCAGTGTTACCTGCGGGGAATATATAAATGAGAGGAATATCTCTTGTGACCCTCCTGTAGCTGCTTTGAAAGGTCAGCAGTACCCGTGCAGTACTTGTGGGCGTCTCTCTATGACATTAATAAAAGCTTCATAGTAATATTGATGTTAGAAGTGAAAACATAAATTGATTGCTAATTAGCAGCTTTGCTGTGGCTCAAGCAGTGCTGGTAGTGATGCATGGAGGCAGCTTCCCAAGCAGTGTCTGCTCTGAACTCTGCAAATAGCATAAATGCAGATCACAGCTCCTGTTTGCAGTTAAAACAGAAGAGGTGTCATTGCTAATGAACACATCTTCTCAGCAGGCTACTGGTTCTGGCACATTTTGAGCCCAAGGATCATGGTGAGAGGTTGCCTTCTGGTCACTTGTTGGTGGTTGCTCTTGGCACTTTCAGATAATGCAGAAATGCAGAGTTTAATGCTTTAAAAGAAATTCTAGATTTAGAGTAGTGGGAGGAGAAACTCTTGTAGCATCTCTTTCAGTTCCAGTGGAAAACAATGACTTGGAAAAGTTCAGCCACTGCCTCTGGGATMCTGCCTGGACACTGAAGTGTAACAGTGCAGGTACTTTTTGGAAGTCCTTGCTGAGATTGAGTTTCTTGTCTCCCTCTGAGGTGCTCTGRCTCCCTGTAGAGTATCCTGGGATGGGAGAGACTTGTATTCCAACTTCATCTAATCAAAAATAGATCTAATACATGAATGCCCACRCAGATGACATTGAGGTCCCTGATCCTGGACTGGGGACAAAGCCCATGCTGAGTATCTGGGCTGCAAACACAGCCTGGATGCTGAAGCAAGTTCATCAGAGACATGACGTAATTTGAAACTGAAAATTTGAAATAGCCCAAGGTTCTGTCATGTCTATGAGCGTATTGTCTGGCTGAAGAAAACCCRCAGGTCATCCTTTCCCACCTGCACTGCCATCACTCTCAGTCCCTCAGTACAGATGTCTGTCACATGGAATGGCATCCAGGCTCCCAAGTGCTTCCCAAGAAGGGTCTGTGAGGGTAAGAGATGCCATACAAACTGTCTGCTCCCCTCACCCTCAAGATGATGGGATTTCTGTGACGATGGAAATAGTCCTGCTCACTTMAACTGGTTTTCACTGTCACAGGAAAAGGTGTGGTCAGCCAGAGGTCCAAGGGCTACGCAGCACCATGGAGGAYGGTAGTCCCTGTTTCCCACTCTGAGAGTCCAATTAGATCCAAGTTCTAGGCCACTGAAGCACAGCAGAAATATCTTGTCCTTGGGAGTCACCTTGCCTTTATTTCTTTAAACTTGGAGGATTTTTGAAGCTGTATGGCAGAGAAACAACTGGCAGGGCTGGATTGCTTTACTTCAGCTTTTACTTCAGCTCTCCTCCCAGCTGCAAGGTACAATCCAAAAGCCATTTCATTGTCAACAGCTTTTCCTCTTGGCTGTTTTGGTCCCTCTGCCAAGGAAATACAGGTTTCTCAGTTGCAGATTTTAGCAGTGGAGTAACTTAGTGGGAACCAACCAGTGACAACCTGCCAGGCTTAGTGGGGGTTGGATGTTTTCCTTCACTTTTTTCATTCTTCCTAGCTGGAGAATCTTTGAACATAGTGAACTGTTTGGAAGCWGTGTTATCCTTCTGAAAGGCAGCCAAACTGTAGTGTACTCACTGCAGAGGTACTTGGTGGACTGGGGTGGGTTTTTGCTTCGTGTTGTGCTTGATGTTTTGGATAAGGAGTTATCAGGAGGAAATCTTTATTGTGCGTTATTTAGGCTGGTTTGTGTCAAAATAGAAATCCATGGCACAACTTTGCTGAACAGTCTGTAGTGTGGAAATCAATACAAGTGGGACCTGTGGGATTTTTTTGTAAGACTCCATATAATCTTCACTAAATCCAGAGGTTTCGGAGTTTCACTGATGCCATGACATCCAGCAGTAAAGTTATGGCAAATGGACAATCCTACATTCTGTGGAATTTCTCCAGGGTTGTGGGAATAGGGTGGCATTTTTGGCCCTCTTCTCCAATTAAATTTCCTGGAAAGAAAAACTGGAGTTGTGATGGCAAAGGCAGAGCTGTGCCATCATCCAAGTCATGCTGGCAATCTCTCCTGTGATGGAAGAGCAGCTCATGAGTGCAGCTTGGTTGGGGTTCAGGGTTAGTTGTGCCATTTCTCACTCTGTGAGTCGGCACTAATCAGGTGCAATTCTGGTGTCTGGATTGCACATTCTTCTCTAATGAGGTGATGGTGGGTGGTGCATGCCATTAACCTTCCAGGCTGTTGTAATTACTCAGTTTCTGATCAGACACARCTTGTATTAATGTGTAATGGCTGAACTCAGTGGAGTGTTGCTGAGCATCTTAGGCTCTGCAGACTCCACAGTAGCCTCCTCTCTGTGCTTCCCTCATTCCCATGTTCCATGCATGAGGAAAGTAAGATTGAAGCTCAGACYTGGAAGATGGGATGGGGAGGGAATATGGGCAAAAAACTAACATTAAAGAAAAAGAAAACTGCAAAAATCTCCCAGTTTTTGTATTTGCTTCCACTTAATAATTTTCTATGTTTTTCTTGTTTGTCTTCATATTTTTCCCATAATTTTTGACTCATCAGTCTTGGGAGTTGCTTTAAATGGAACGTTCAAATTTATATCCCCACCCCTCACTTGTTTAGTTCAAACATTGCTTTAATCCTCTTTTGCCCCTACCTGAGCCCAGCATTTTCACAGTGAAAAAAAATGTTTCTTTTGCTGGTTAGTTGTGTTTGCTCTCCAGCTTTGCTGGCTGGGTGACTTAACTCCTTGTGCTTGTAATCCACAGAGAGGTGGTGTCTGGTGGCACACAAAGCAATGTTTAGGGTAGGCTGTGCTAGTGGGGACAGGCAGATGAGTCCTCATAGCTCTGGGAATAGAGCCAGATGCTGGGGCCCAGGGTGATGGGGTACACTTGTCTAAACAAGCCAATGTTCCCCTCCAGAGCAGCTGGGTGCCTGTGGTGATGTAGGGAGGGACTGGTGGTGGGGCTGCCAGCTGTGGTCTCCAAACTGGAGCAGCATGAGAAGGATCCCAAAAGCTGGGTACTGGTGTGTTGTGCAGAAGCAAGGAGAAGTGGCTCTAACTTCTCCATTGATTCAAAATTCACTGCAAAGGCAAAGGAGAGATTCCCCGAGTACCACAGATGAGCTGACAGGAAGACACAGAAGGAAAAGGACTTTCCAAAGTGMAAGAGGTGAAGAGGGAGGCATTCAATTAGCAAGGGAGCTGGTGGTGAACATTGTCCTCATCTTGATGTGAATACATAGGGAACATAAATGTTAGCACATTTGACTTAACATGACTGAAGAGCCTCATCTAAGATGCAGAGTAATGAATCTGATGTTACTTAGATCTGAACTTGTCCCTAGGCAATGACATTTGCCTCCGTGAAGACTCATCTTGTACTGTATGTTCATTATAACTGAATTCTSTTTAAGGATGCTCATTGTATAGCATCCCATAAAATAAAATCAATTATACTTCAGCCATCTTATCTCTGCTAAATGTAAAATGGGGATTGATTGTGCCTCTGAGAAGAAAATTCCATGTAACACTTCTCATCTGTGTCTAAATGTGTTCCTGATAGGCCAAAACAATTTAGAAACAACTGCWGCAGGAGTTGGATGCTGGCGCTGCCTTGTCCTGTCCTCAGAGATGSTATAGGAAGAGCTCTGTGTTGCCTTAATACAGCATCCTTTTTTCAAATGTACTTGAACAACAGCGTGGAGACCAGGACAAAATGTARTACCTGATCAAATCATGCTCTTGGTGTGTCAGATTAGTTGCAGGTGCAGTGGCATTTTTATCTTCTATACCAGTGGATCCAAAGGGATGAAAAAGATCATTGGGAGTGCTGGGCCGCAGCATGTGGGAGGGAAGCAGCCTCTGAGTCATGGGTGGTTATTAAATGACAGCAGAATTGAAATGCCACAAAAAGCCCAACCATGCACCCTTGTAAGCTGCTAATTATTGATGATCTGCAAAGTCCTGGCTGAACTTCTGAGAGTGCCCCATTTCCCTAAAGGAAAAGAGGAATAAAACGGCCTTTTTTCCAGCCTCTCAGTTGAGCAATGAGAACATSAATGACAGAGAAGGCACAGCCTCCCTTTGGGCTGTTGATTGAGATGGGATGGCATCACTACCTTGGGCCCCCAAAAAGCATCTCCCCCCACCTCTCCYGTGGCACCAAGTGGAGCCCACCTGAGTGGCCTGAGGCTCTCTCAGCATCCTGGTTTATTGTGCTTCCACAGATGCAAGACCTGTGCATCAGCAGCACAGCTGCCCCCTTTTACTCTGGGGGAAATGAGTCCCTGAGGGTGATGCTGAGGAGGGTGGGAATGTGCGGCAAAGGACTGTTGGATGCAGAACTGCTCCTGATAGTGCTGAGAGCCCTTTTTCTTTTTCCAAAGGTAAGGGTGCCCTTCTAGTATATAAAGCTCCAGGCTCCTGACTGAGAATCATCTTCCATTCTGTGGTTCCCTTATTCGCCAGGTCTCTTGCTTGCACTTGGGTTGGTTTTCATTCTCTCCAGGCTGTGCTGGAATCTTCCTGGTCAAGGCTGAGGAACATTAGGTTTGACTGCAATGAGGTATTTTCACCAGATAACAACTGTCGCTTGAGGATTTAGTTGGAAAAAATCTCAACCTGTTTAATTTTCCTCCAGCCCTGGTGTCATGAGTCTAGTAGGACTCACAGCTCTGTGAATCACTCCCTGGCCTGGCACTGGTGGCCTCAGGGACCCGATGGAGAGGAGCCAAGTTGTGGAGGTGGCATGCAGGGCACTGCAGCATGCTGTCACCCAGGTTCCCCCGACAAAAATAGCTGTGCATGCCTTAGACTGAGGCTCTGTGTGATGAGAACGTATGAATTAGGAGCTTATGGCTCASTTTGAAGTCAGCAGAAGAAGGACCACTTGATCCTCCCTGCTGACAGACCCAAGAGATTACAACTCTTCTATCTGTGGTTTAAGATGATGTTTTGCCCCTAAACCCGGTGCTGAGTAATTCTGCACAAAGACATGTTGGAGCYCTAGCTCAGTGCCTGGAGAGATGTTGGAGGTATTAGCAGGTCACTGGTTAAAGCTATGTAAAACTCTCCAGGGCTTAGTTTGAGGTCAGAGCCTTGTCCCCAGATGCAAGACCTGCCTGTTGCATGGCTCRTTGYGTGGCAGACACAACYMCCTGCCCCCCTTCTTCCTCAGCTCCTCTGGGCTCACAGCACTGCTGGCTCCTTCCTTGCTTCCTTATTGACTGGGCCATCTCTAAGAAAACACAATGCTCTCCTAAATTTAGCTGCGTAAGTACTGTGGGYGTTGTCTCTTCTCCCCCCTTCCCCAGTTTCAAAAGCCATCTTAAAAACTGCACAGCGATTTAAATGGCAGCTTGATGGGAATCCATAGCAAATGACTCTGCAATTAGTAAATCTCTCCTATTGTGACAGCTCTATTATTAAACTGCCATAAATGCCAGGCTATTAATCTKCTCTCTGCTCAATCCCCATGCTTCCCTTTCCTTGCCTGTCCTTTTCACCATTTAATTTTTTTTTTAAGTTTTAACTACCTTCCAGCAAGTGGTTCCAGGGAGGGGGTGGGAGGAAGGCTTTGTGGCACTGTCCTTTAGGAGCTTTTCATCAGTAAGAAAGGTGAGAGAAAACACTGAATGGTCACCTTGCACTTGCTTTGAAACTTTTGCTACTTCAAAACTGAGTGAAACTCTTAATTTGCAAAATTCCAGGGAAGGCAAAAAGATAGAGAGGGAAGCTGTGACAGYAACTGGGCAGCAAAATTGTGTTGGGAAAAGCCATAGCTGTCCCAGTGGCATGTTGAACTTTGCAGCTGCCATTTCCTCCATCCTGTGACATAGGCAAGCATTTTGTTTCTGATCCCATAAATCTGYGGTCACCCCAGGGCTTGGGGACAGGGGACGGGCAATATGCTGGGGTAGGAGCCTGCAGGGCTGCAAACACCAGTGGCAGCAGAGCATCATGTTTCACCCCAGACTGTGTGTCCATAGTAGCAGTGTGTTGTGAGGGCAGCATGCTCTTGTGCACACTCATCCCTCTGGAAAAGCAGAGGCTGCCAATCCAGGGCAGAGAGAGCTGTAACACATCGAGGAGTGGCTGCTGCAGYGTGGGACTGGAGTGGCAGGAAGGCTTCACATTTAATGTGAGCATTGAGATCGGCCTGTTGAGGTGACACTTCTGTCCTGGGATTTGCACTGGCAGGGCCGCTATGTCCTCAGCAGTGCTGTGAGGATGAGCTGATCACAGGGATGTGTCTGTGGGCCAGTGAGAAAACACAGGAAAGTCCCTACCAGCCTTAAATCTGAGACCTCGTGGCACAGAGCTGCTGTTCAGTGCGTTCCTGGTCTCAGTGCAGAAATTTGCCCACCCTGCAGCTCCCCATGCACCAGGGTGCCCTGTGGAGGAATAGCTGGTGATGGTGCTGCCCACTGCTGCCTGGCAGCTTTGCAGAAAACCTGGATGTAAACTTAGAAAATGTGCATGTAAAACTGTCCTTCTCCAGTAAGAAGTGGCACTGCSCAGTAACCAAGCAATATATCTCCACCTGCTGCTTTGAGAAGAGTGTATCTTGCACTACTCTCTGGATCTTTATGAAAGCTTGAAAATTTGGGATTCTAAGGACTTTCAACATCTGGAGTATRAAGAAAGCATCTACCCAGGGATGGGCCTTGAAAGAGGTAACAGAAAAGTGACCTATGAACACAAAATCTGAGACTTAAAAACTGTTGGGGGGATGAAACAAACAGCAGAACTCCTCCTCTGACGGGAAATTGTATCTTATTTTTTCAGGCTTTTCCCTCAGCCTCAATGACTTAAACACAGCTGTGATGGYGTAAATCAGCTGTGCCATGTAAACACCTAAATTCTCTTTGTGTCCTGTTGCTATAGAAACTTTCCCAAAGCCTGGGTACCAGCACAGCCACTTTGCTGYTTTGGGAATACAGGATGCCTCTGGGGCATCCAGTCCAGGAATCTGCTGTGGACTTAGGCCCATTCTGGAAAGGACTTYTTTTTGGCTGCTGCATTTGGGCTGCTGAGGAATTAAAGAAAGTGAAGATCTGCATCCACTTAGTGCCAGCTTTAGTCCCTGGTGATGGGAGATGGGTTTCCGCCTAGMATGCTGCCCTCTGTTAACCGCGGGTATTTAGGAGATTCTTAAATACAGTATTATATCCCTAATTATGCAGAAATCCTTCAATCTGGCGTGTTTCATCTGGAATTATGCTCGACCGTCAAATCCTGCCAAATACCTTCTTAGAGTGAGGGAGGCTGGTGCACTTGGGTTGCCCTCTGCAGAGAAGAGAATCCCGGCCACGAGGCCAAGGCTCCCAGCCCTGGGCAGGATGAGCAGATGTGGGTGCTGCTGGAGTGGCTGTGCCCCTGTCCTCTGTCACAGTGGACAGCAGGTACAGC
The DNA here is from genome assembly GCF_030028575.1 of Malurus melanocephalus. NCBI lineage: Eukaryota > Metazoa > Chordata > Aves > Passeriformes > Maluridae > Malurus > Malurus melanocephalus. The sequence continues at coordinate 2,364,019 of NW_026623256.1, read as the reverse complement.
CACAGGCACCCACCTTCCCTCACCCATGTGSTCCCAGTGTCAACATTTATGTAGCTGGAAGCTTCCCAAGTAAAGGGAATATTTTAATTTGTCTGTGGAGTTCCTTCATGGCAGCATTTCCAGAGGAGGTTCCTTCCAACCCAAGTGATTCCATGARGCAGGGAAAGGAGAGAGTGGCTTGGAGAAAACAAAAATGTGGCAGCTTCAGGAATGACCTGTGAAGAACATTGCACCTTCCTCCTCCAATACCCTCCCTCCTCTGGCTCAATCACTGTAACCAGGAGTGAGTCATTCYGGGGATATCTACAGCTGCATGATGCTTTGTATATTTAATAATGTGTTTAATGTGGCTGCAATTCAGATCACAAACACCCTTTGCAACGGTGTGACTGCTGCCTGAAAAAACATCCTGAGGGGTTTGAGGCAATGCTATTTCTAAAGGAATCCAGTTTTTAATTACCTTGGAACACYACATAAAATGTAGGTAATTGTTGCTCAGCCATACCTGGGCACCATCTGCATGCAATGGTCTGCAGGGGTGTACCTGAAATTTTGCAGTGTCCTCATTGTGACCTGTCCCTCAGGTATTGCTTGTTGGTTCAGAACCCCTGAAGGCTTCACTGCCCTGTCTGATCATTTGGATCCAAACCTGTTTTCCTGTTTTCTGTCCCCTCACATATGTGCATAAATTCTCAGCTAAAAGGAAAGGAATCCCATAATTTTCATTCAATTCTTCACATCGTACTAAGCCTTGTGCTGCTTCTTAAAAATGAATTAATAGTTGAGTAAAAGGGATTTATTGCACAATATATTTTTGAGAATAAATATTCTTAAGTGATCACTCTRTAAGTAGTTGGACAGAATAGTTCTGTTATGAATAGCTTTTTCTAGGGAGTTCTTCTGTAACTCTAGCTCTGTTCAGCAGTAGGTCTTGAACTGTGTGTCAGGGATGTCAGCTAATGTGAAGGTGGGTGATCACAAACTACAAAACCAGGTCTTCATAGTGCTTCTTACAGCTTTCAGAAAATAATTTTCTCTGTTCTTTTTTTCTTTTTTCTTTGAAAAGAAAAAGACTGTTGAGGCATCTTTTTTTTCTGCCAAAAGTACAGCTTTAAAACGTGGTTTTCTTGGCCATAATTCATCCAGTGTTGATTCTAGCTTGGCTTCTGTGTGTTCATCTTGGTAGAGTTATAAGGTTTTCAGTATTGTTCCCAGTGGCCCTTGCACAGAARTACACTTTTGGAGTGGGAGGTGTCACTCTAGAGAGTCAGCTTCTGCAGAATTTTTGTGCCTTTGAGTACCAGAAACAACACCAGGAAAGCAATAATGAACAAATCTTTTTGAATGAACAGAACTTTTAATGCTTTCTTCCACAAGTACCTACGGTGTTTCAGCATATGAACAGCTGCTGAGGTAGCAGACAGTGTGCACTTGCTGCTGCCTGTTCTCATGTGTAATCAAAAGGTACAAATGAGAAGGCATCTTTCCCATAAACTGGGTCACTGGGTTATTAGAGTTTGGAAAACATCCCCTCCTAACCCATGCCATTAATATCTCAGCATCCATCTAGATTTAAATGCTGTCATATGCTCGTGATATGTGTGTCTGTCATCTGCTTGCTCTGAGGTTTTCTCCCTTAGTTGAAGAAATACTCTGCAAGATCGAGATCACTGCTGAATGCAGGATGATGCTCTGACTGGCAACAATTCGTCTTCATTTGAACACTAAATATTCCAATTCTCTAGCTAATGAAAGRCTTGATTTAGGATAGCAACTTCGTGACTGTTCCAGGAAGAGTTTGAAAAGGCAATATTGAGCTSTACTTTACATAAATTCAGTTTTCACAAACTAGCTGAGCTTTTGAAATTTCCGAGTCTGGTACCCATTCCCTAGACYCTTGTGTCTTCTGCTGCCATGGGTTTGACTGAGACACTCTTGTATGGGTGGTGTTTGGTTTGCACTGCTTCCTTCCTGGGTTTGAGTATGTTCTCTTTGACAGTGATTCAGCAGAAAAATCTTTGGTTTAGGGGGAGGAGGAGTAGGGGAAGCAGTTACTGAGCTGTATTTGCTGTTCTGTCAGAAAATGATGAATCTTCTCTCTAGTTTACAGATTGCTAAAGTTGGGAACTTGATTCAAGGGACTTGAACTGTTCTCTTGGCTTCTCCTTGGCCATTCTAGGGGAAGCGCATGTGATGCTGTTAGACAGCTCATATAGGTGGGGCTGGATCCCTTCCCCAGAGCCTTCCTGAACAGCACTGCTGAGACATTGTGAGGTAAAACCTTAGCCTGACTTTCTTGTTGATTTAAACGCTAAATGCTTCTTCCTTCTCCCCATACCTTKTGGGCCCAGGTGCTGTGTTACTCCTCTGATCTCCAGCCTGGGCAGGGTGGCTGGCACACTGATACTCCTAATGGTGATCATGGCAATAGGAAAAGTTGCTGTGTTAACAGATGTGTTATCCCTTTGGGACTGGTAACAGGATCTTGCAAGGAGGTGCTCGATGCCTGGTTTTCTGAGCAGCAGGAGTGCAGATTTCATCTGGAGAAGGACTCAGTCCTCCTTGCTCTGCAGCAGCAAGAGCTGAATGGCCRTGACCTCATTGTATTCATTTCAGATGTCTTTGAATGTGCTTCTCCTTTTTCTGAGAAATACGCTTCACTCTGCCTCTGCTATTAGGGATCTTCCTCTCCTTCTTTAAGTGCATCTCTCCCAGAGAGATCACAGGATCAAGCCAACCCCTTTTTCTCATGTAATGCAAATCCCACCTAGTCCAGGTAGTCAAGGTTCCCAASTAGCCTTATGTACCGCCTGTGAGAGCAATAGCTTGTAGCTCTCACTGTGGTTAGCAGCATTAATTTTGCTCTGTTTAAATGGAAGACTTGTTCTCTCAACAGGCTTCTTTAAATCTCCCAGCCCAGAGCTTAGCAGCCGGGTCTCAGCCATCCTGAGGTTTGTGGGATCATGTTCTGACTTCTGGGGGATAATTACTTTTCTGCCCCTGTCCAAATAACACTGACTACCAGTTACAAAAGGAAAACGGTAAATTCATCTGTTAGCTGCTCTCTCTCCTGCAAGATTTACTTCCATCAGGGATTTTTACACACCAATGCTGTGTCTTTCGTGATGCGGATGTGTGGTGGAGGAAATTTATTGTTCCCTTCCTAATAGATAGCTGTAATTTCATTTCGAAACAACCACTTTATGTGCAAGAAAGCAATTCCATTATGCCACCACACAGCATTGGGAGCATCTGTGGCAGTGGGGCATTTGGATTAGAGAGAGTAAAGGCTGCACATCTGCTGCCCTCCACCCCTATTCACAGAACAAAGTGTTAATCCTGAAGAAAAGAGAGCAATTAGCTTGTAAACCCTTCCTGAACCCACTGGAAGATTAGCCATTTTCAATTAAAGCTTTTCAGCTGGAAAGATAATGGGCTAAAATTTCCAGCTTTTAAAAAATACTATTATTGACCATGTGGCTTTATTTCTGTCAATTTACATGCTTTATAATTAGCTACCCTGGGATAATTAGGACTGCCTCACGCCATACCCTGATCCCAACTCTCTCCCCTTAGAATTCAAACAGCAAACTGACTTTATGGTCGGTCTCTTGGCCTGTTGCAGCTCTCATGGATCGCTGTTGTTGTCTGGACCCACGCTGGGGGTGAGCCTCAGCAGTATTTTATAGGTTACTGTAACGTGCGAGTGAAAGGATAAACCTTTACAGACTGCTGTGAGCGTGCTGTAACTCTGCCCGTGGAGAGAGGATGGGAGCACGGAGGCTGATCCCATCTTGCAAACCTGCACTAACAAGCAATTTGCAGTCCCTCAGGGAGCTCCGCATGTTCTAAAGCCAAAATACTTCATAAATCCCTAGTCTCAGCACTTGGGGGTTACCCGGAGCTGTGTGTGGCTCTGCCTTGCTCCAGCTTGGGAGGTAATACTTGACAAGCCGGAGCGGAGCGGAGCCGGCAGCTCAAACACGGAACGCGCGTCCGCATCAGCCCTGGCCGAGGGCGACTCCTGTTCAGCGCTCCCGAGCGCTGCATCCCCCCGGGGCGGCTGGGGACAGCCGGGAGCCTTCCTGAGGCACCGGGGCAGCCTCACCTGGTTTCACCCCGCTCTGGGAAGCTGCCGGTTATGGCATTACAGTGCCTTTTGGGTCATGTCTGTCTGCGTTCTGTGATCGGCTCCCCCCGTGCTCCTGCTGTCTCCGCACAGCGTGGCACTGGCGCTGCTCAGCGTGGTGTGTGCTGCTGATCCAGCGTGGGGACAGCTGGGGACTGGAGCTGACACGAGTGGCCTTGTCCAGAGCTGTGTCCTCGCTCAGCTGGGCACCGCTTTCTGCACTGCCTTGTGTCCCTTGCTGCCACGCGTTAATGTCATGGCTTTAGTCACTACATGCGACTCTGAAGCACAGCCGTGCCTGTGCTGTGTCTGAGCAAAAACAGAGTTTCGAGAAAAGCTGACATTTCAGGGAGCTGCTTGGCCATGCAGGCCGAGGTGCTTCACATGAGATACCTTCTCAGCCAAGGACTTCTGAATGAGGTGAGCTCACTGAGATATCTGAATGCAAAACCACCCGGAGCTCTGACTCCTGGGTGCAACGTGGACTGTGCTTCTTCTGAGTCACCAAAATTATTGGTATTGCTTCTAATTCTTGGCTGCCTCCCACATAGTCCTTGGCCAGGTCTCACCTAGCTTTGCCTTGTCTCTTCTAGAAGAATTGCACAGCATAGATGCTGCATGCTTTCATGCTAGACCATTAAAAAAGCCACTAAAGCTTTTTTTTGGTTGAGTAATGCAGCTTGGTGCTCTTGGGATTTCACTGGCCTTATCATGCAACTGATACTAATGTTGTCTTTTGCAGTCAGCGCTTTTCCTGCTATTTCTTTGTTGAAATGCATATGAAAATGTGCCTTGGAAAATATTTTATATCTGAGGTAGTTAATACAGCACCTTGGAGAGAAGGTGTCTGATGCAACAGAGTACAAATGAAGGCTCATTAAGCAGGAATTCASTGATTCTACTGAATGCCCCAGCAATTAAATTTCATCTCGTTTCATATGCAGGTCAGGAGAGTTTGGAAAGAGAATAGAGGCAGCAGAGCAATGTGGCTCAGTACTATGCAAATTAGTGTTAACATGGCATTTCATTTATTGTTAATGCATTGTTACACCGCTACTCATTGAAAAGAAACTGTGTGACAACGGGTAAGACTGATGACCCACTTGCTTATTTTTCCATCTGCATTGGCAGCGTTGCCTCTGAAGAGACCAGTGCCAAGATAAATCCTTTAAGGGGAAGATGCAGAGGKTTTTCTTCCCACAGGCAGGAGTGGAGTTGGATGCTGACTAAGACCTGTCCTTCAGGCAGTAGCATTGCCTCTCTCTGTCTTTTGGTGTGAGATGTGGCATGGTCACATCCCTGCTACCAGAAGGGTCCTTTGGGCTCAAGCACTGCGTCCTTTTGGATTAAGAGGAAGAAGTCTTCCATTCCTACTACTGCAAAGACCTGAGCTCTTGTGGCATGTAACATTGTAGGGGGTTCAGGGATGCTGATGTGCTTTGCTGGCCCATCCACAGGCTCACACCTCTGCTCCCTGCWGTCCTTCAGCCCAGTTGAGCTCCAGGGTTGCGCCCTATTGGAGGGCTGCAGTRCCAGTTTCTCATTTTCTCTCTGTTTTCAAAGGTCTGTAACAGATTATGTTTCTCTCATCTGTATTTTGATGGAGCCTTTTTCACCTAAATTGTCCACCTATAGTGTGGAAGGAAAGAGGATGCTGCCAGCTGCTGCACAGACCCATCACTATTTTCATTCTTGGTGACATTAATAAAATATAAAGAAGAAACAGCATTTTTGCTGAAGAGGAGAGATCATGAACAGGCCCTTTCAGGGCAGCCACTGGTGCAGATATTTAAGTGCTAAGCAGAGCTGCCATGCACTCRCTGCAAATTGGAGTGGTTTAATGACCTTAAAACTGGAAATCAGTCCCATCAGTGAAAAGCTTAGACACTTACTTGCCCTCCAGTATTTTTTGCTGTCAACAAATTGCTGCCATTCCAGTGCATGGATCACTAAAAGCTGGGAAGATGGGAGCTATTACACATTTTTTTCCTCCAGTGGAATAGTGCTGCTCTTGCTTTCTGTGTCTGCATGGTTCCTCCAATCATACACATGCTCGAGGATTTTACCAGTGTCCCAAGGCTGTGGGATACCAGCCAGCTACATTGCTTGGAAAGATCTGAGGTGGGGTAAAAAGCAAAACCAATTAGGAGACTCCCCAAATGGGAGGGGTGGTGGTGGTGTATTTTGCCTGGAAAAAGCGCTTGTTCTGTACAGTAAAGCCACAGAAGTAGAGATAAATATGCTCTGTATACCTAAAAGTGTTGAACCYACTTTCAGATGCTGTGCATGCCAATTCCAGAGCTCTGCTCCTTTTGGACCAGGTCATAAACTCCCACCTTGCCCTGGCATGGCTGGTGGTTGTTGGTGGATCATTAACCTCCTGCTGTATTGCTTATTGCTGTGTCTTGTCAASCTCATCACCATTTGGCTTAAAAAATCATCGTAAAGCCAAGATTCACTTTTGTTGGGATGACCTTTGCTAACAAGGTCCCTGAACGAGCTCTTCTGTATCATTAGAGCTGGCTGGGGAATAAAGGACCTTGCACTCTGCTGCAGCCTATTTGTGTTCCACTGTTTCTTCCTTACCAGCACTGAGGCCCCAACTCCATAGAGTTCTACTCTGATTACCCAGAAAAATGTGCAGGAACCATTTTATTGTGCTCTGGTGGTGGATGGGGGTCTTGGAAGTACCTTTAGCAGCACTCTCTGTCTCAGTGCTCAGCATGTGTGCATGCAGCAAGTGTTCTAATTGCTTACTGGATGGGTCAATTTATCTTTCAGTGTTCATTACCCGTAATAAATTAATGTTTAGGACTGGCTGGTGGAATTTGCACTTAAAGAAAAGAACAATCAAGGACTTCTTCCTCTGGCTCCATTATTAAGCTGTTTAAATACCCTTTCCTTTAATGATTTTTTTTGCAACTCCCTTCTCCATATACTGTAAAAATATATTGATGGAATAGTGCATTGCATTTTGGGGTTGTATGTAAAAATCAGGGCATCTGCTTCGACCAGAGATGAAGCCTGAGGCTAATATGCAGTTGTCTGGGGTTTCTAAATAAGCACAACTACGTAAAATTGGAGCAGATGAAATGGAGCAAATGTGCAGCCAGTGGGTAGCTGGGTAATCAGCTGTGAAGTCTCTTCCACCAAGAGAGTGATGGGTCTTCCTTTTGTCCCTCCTCCTCCTCCCTGTCTGTTGCAACCAAAAATCAATCAAGGAAGGCTGTAGGCTCCCCAAACTTCTTGACTTTGTGTAGAGATAGTTGGAATTCCCAGTAAAAATCATCCTTCCCAGTAAGAAAAGTGGAAGCACTGGGTCTGTACCAGAAACGAGAGAGAGCAGGGTGAGCAGGAAGAAGAGTCCCCAGTCCCAGTCAGACCCCTGATGTGCAGGCGTGTATTAATAAATGGAAGAAGTAGGATGAGAAGAAGGAGATGGCAAAGGAAAACCTTAATTCAACATCTGAATTTAAAAGAAGTAGAAAGCWTCTGTGTCAGTCTCTTCTGAACCTTCCCTAACCCAAAGCAATTTCTGTTGCTATTAATACCATTTCATATGCGGTTGGAACTTCGGTGTTTCTCTGCGCTCTGTAAGTGCGTGCGGTTGGGGGTTTTTCATCATCGTTTTCTTGTGGCTGACTGTTCATTATGTTCATTCAGCTGTCTTCAGAGAGTCTCCTGAGACTTGCTAATGTGGAGTGATGTAAGTTCTCTCCATGTTCTCCACAGCTCAGAGCATGTTCAGCRCTAAATGGTTCATTTCAGGATCTTGCATGAGCGTTCCACAGTCCTGTGACTCCTGACAAGGATCCTTTTGGATGTGGTTAAATTAGTAATGGTTACAAATGCCCATCAAACACTGGACTAAGTGATGGATATTCTGTGATCTTCCCTCTGCTGTCCTCCCTGGCTTGTTAGCATAAAAGTGCATTCTGTAAATGTCATCYCAACCAATTTGGGCCATGTAAGGTTTGCAGCATCACTCCCACTGAGATTCTGGGAGGATTTGTAAGTCAGCTCCAGGGAAAGAAGTATGAAGTTCACATGTTGGGTACAAGAAATGCTACCAAGCATTAGTACATGTYTGTGCATGTAAGGGTAGATACTCCTTACTCACAACAAATGAATTTTATTCAAAGGTCACCCTGCTCCTGAGAAAAGTAAATGCCCATTTCTCTAGAGTGGGGGCTTGTTCACTGGCATTACCACTTCAGTTGTAGGGATGAGTGCCAAGAGCCTGCACATATGGATGTTTCCAGTAGGGACCACCCAGAAGCTCTTTAGCCATGGACTGTCCTCATCCTGTGCTATCTTTCCACTCATCTTTTTATACTGAAGGGAAGGATCCAAGAAAGCATTCCCTAAACCCTCTTTTGTCCTGGGATGGTAATAGGAGATCAGAATACGCCAAGAAAGCAGAACTGAGATTTTTTTTGTTTTCTTTTTTTTTTTTTCCTATGAAAAGATGTTTTTAACATCTCACCTCCACAAAATTAATTTCTTTTTAAAACCATACAGTCATAGGTGAGGCTTGTATGTAGTTGATATTGCCAGAGCATTTTTGGATAGCTGCTAATTCTGAGCACACRAGCTTAAAGTTTTCGTCAAGAAGGTACAGGACAATGCACAGACTGTTCCTGAAAAATTAGAGCTCTACATACTGTTCCTCGAGTTTGTCACCATAGTTTAGGTTGATGCCTCACGCTCTTTTATGACACCTACACATTTTGATGCTGTGCCATATGTTTTTGGGCTGCCTTGTTTTGTTGGGGTGCATGGTGTATCCTTTCCCTTCCCCAGTAGAAACTCAAGCTGTTCACTTCAACTGGTTTTAATATAGTGCCACCTGAAACATGAAGAAAGTGTTGTGTTTGTGGATTTTGGGCAGAAACCATAGAGTAACATCTTTATCTGCTTCAGGCTCCTGGTGCACTGGTGTCTTGCCAAGCAGCTCAGCAAGTGCCACCAGCAATTCTGGACTTGAAAGGTCCARATATCTCTTCTTTCTCCAGCAGAATCAGAGCAATGTGGCAGCTCCAGCCAGTTCTTGTCCACAAAACCAAGCAGCTTCAACTGTGTATTAGAYCTGTCCTCTCACACACCTTCTTCATGCAGCAGATATTCTGGAAAGAACTTCATGGTGGTGTAAACACAAACAATTGTTTTTAGCTTTTCTTTAAAACACCATTTTGGAGACAGGCATTTCATGGCATCCAAAGCATRGGCTATTCTTGTATTAGCAGCTTCTTGTATTTGTGGTGCAACTGGTGATGTTTTTTCCTTTAAGGCGAAAATTTCTCTGCAGCAAAASCATTAATAGCTGTGTGAAAAGATTTCTAATTATAAATTTTGCCTCAATTACTAATTAAGTCTATTGTCAGACTGAACAACTTCTTTTAAACAAATTATRGACCAAAATATCTCTTTTGTAAGTAGGTTTGTATTACTTAGTAATTTTATTGCTTTTGTGTAAGTTGTCTGCTCATGAAACAGCTGAGTTTGAATCACAATAGAGATGCTGCTGCATTTCAATCTGAACAAGAGCTCTGGCATTAGGGTGAAACCCAATTATCCTCCTCCACATMGAGTTAGGGTCTCCAGGTCTGTAAAAATTTCCTTCTGGCACATTCAGATGTGTTTAGGTCCTCTTGATTTATCCT